>NC_083425.1:31026634-31329664 GCF_020745735.1 Hemiscyllium ocellatum
AGAAGTGGGTAGAAGTTCATCAAGTTGTATTACAATTGGGTTATAGAAAGAACGTGTTACAGATACCACATGAGGTACCAGTGTAAGGTCATTTGGGAGTAAGGAAAACACAAGCCAAAATATGAAAGCATTTTTACTTGCCTGGAATGTGGTTAAACTTTGCCAAAATATTATACATGTGATAAAACCGACGCCGTTAATATCTATTCTAGCATTTGAAGAACCTTTTACAAGAGTTAATTTATTACATAGGACCGCTCCCTAAAACAAAAAGTGGACACCAATATTTTTGCCAATAATGGATGTGTCTACTAGATTTTGGGAGACCATTCCTATATATAATATCACAGCTAAAAGGATTGAAGAAGTTATTCAGTTTTTTTTACTAGATACAGACTACCCACAGAAGTACAATCAGATAAAGGTCAAATTTTGCATCAAAATTATTCAAGGAAGTTTTGCACAGCTTAGAAATAAAACGATTTAAATTAACTGCATAACTTCCAGAATCTGAAGGAGCATTGGAATGGCAGGATCAAACTTTAAATACCATGTTGAGGACTTATAGTCAAGACCATCCAGAGAACTAGGATAAAGGAACTCCATTGGTACTTTGTTGCAATTAGGGATGCATCTAATGAATCAAATAAATTTGGTCCATTTCAATTAGTTTTCTGACATGAGGTGAGAGGACCACTGAAATTAGTCGAGATAAAATTAGTGAGTTAGAGTTCAGAGACCATATATTTGGACTATGAGCCAAATTCTGGTAAAGATTAAATAGAGTTGATGAGTTGGCCAGCTCACATGTGAAAATAGCACAATGTTTGATGAAACTGGAAGCAGACACGACATCAAAACATTCTAGTTTTGCTAGAGGAAATGAAGTGTTAGTATTATTACTAGTGATAAGTGAATGTTTAAAAGCAAGGTTTAGTGGTCCTATCAGACCAAACGGAAATTGAGTGAGGTGCATTATTTGATAAGAACTCCAGAAAGAAGGAAAACTCACAGAGCAAATTCACTCATGTGAAAATATTCAAACAGTATTTTGATAGGGAAGGAAAGCAAAAGGAGAATGTAGTACTTGTTACAACACAGAGTGAAGATCCAAATCCACAGAAATTTGAAATTGATATTGAGGAAGTTCTGAAAAATTGTGATAAATTATTAAGTTATATTCCAGAGGAAAATTGAAATGACCTGAAAAAGTTACTACAATCACATAGATAAATATGTTGAAATAAACTGGGGATTACTAACATGATTACCCACAACATAGATACAGAAAATGCCATTCCAATTAAGCAACACTCTGACATACTTAACCATCATAAATTAGCACAGACTCAATCTATTTTACTGAATTTGTCTTTGCCAAAGATGTGTTTGTGGAATGTTACTGTATTGGACCAGTTGCTGTTTATTTATTAAATAATCTATTATTCTGTTAGGTCTTCTAATAAAATTAAAGTCATACCAATTTTTCTTTCTTTTGTTTGTATTTTAACTGTAAAATAAGAATAAAGTGTGTTTTGCTAAAAGCTGAGTAGTGTAACTAACCAAATTACATCTGGAACACAGCACCTTACATTTGCCTTTAAACAAAATAAAAGTTAGAGTCTAGCCTATCTCCTTGATTTATGTGAAGAGGGTTTAGTCTGGTTTATAACAGAATAATTATGTATCACAGAAATATTTACTGTAAACAGTTAAGTGGAGAATAGTTTTGAAATACAAATGATCACTATAGAATATGTCAACTGGAAAGTCATTTCATGTCAAACTCCTCACCACTGTTGTTTTATTTTTCTCAGATTTTTTTGGGACTAAGAGTTGATATTTGAACAGCTGCATGTTTTAAAAGAAAGCAAAACAAATATAGATGTTTGCTTTTATTGACTTGCCTGGAAAATGATGTAACTTACTTACTAATCTAAGGTATACGGGACAATCTGGCACTGAAAATTGATATGTCCAGGGCGAGCAGCTAACAGGTTGGCTGTTGAGTTGTTAAATCAAAGAAAAACTAATGCTAACCATTCAACCACAAAGAATGGTGATTAAAAAAGAAAAATAAAAGAAAAGAACTTTTGACTGGTTTTGGTAAGTATGGAATGATCTTGGAGTTTTTAGGACTGGTGGTAATCTTTTATGCTATCTTGTTTTCTGTCCGGCTCAAGAATTGTTGAACGTTCTGAGAAATAAAAATTCCCATCTGTAGGAAATAAGTGAATATGATACTGTTCGCATTCAATGGTGACTTTAAAGTTAAATGTACAGATGTGTGCTTTTGTATAACTCATTATCCAGGGTTGCAATGAAGGCCATAATTTGAATTGGAAATTACAATTCTTTTACTTTTCTTTCAATTTATCTCTTAACTGTGTCTGTCTTTCAGTCTTTTGGTATGTAAGTGTGGACTATTTTCAAAGAAGATTGGGTTTAAATCATAGATATTAATTAGATCATCTTGCTCTTTACTTTTGTCTTGCTAAAGGGCCATATTAATAATAAATTGTTAATTATTTTATAAAAGGTGTTGTCCAAGATATATTATTTGTAAAGTCTGGTTCAGAACAATTGGGCAATTTAGAGGACCATTAAATATTTTAATCTCATTAAGTTGTGAATTCAGTGATAGTAAGACTGACTTAGTTTGGCTTACTAACGTAACATTTGGTGTAGAATTACAAAGTGCGGTAGTAGCTTTGGTTCATTTATAAGCATGTGATAATTAGGCTACCCACGTGTGTAACATGATTATAATGTGTACAAATATGTAAAACAAACTACAATTGGGGTGAGAATCTCTGCGTATGCTGTGTTCCCTTTATATCTAATAAACTCCTGACTTCTTTGGACACTTAAATGTCTCCATTTTCAGTGTCACTTGAACACTACAACCAAACTGTAAAATCAGTAAAACTCATGACCTATAAAGCCAGGTTTCATAATGACTCTGACTTGACCAGTATAACTATTAGCTGGGATCATAACAACCTGCAGAAACAGAAAATTTTACTTTGTTTTTAAGTATAAACAGAATATCTTTCCTGTATGTATAATTTGTACACATTGAACTTATAAATAAAAAAGGTACAGTCGCCATAGACCCACTCTCTTACTAGACAGGGAGAGACAGATGACTTGTGGTTGGCCAACCTGAGGGTCAAGATGCCTCAGGCGAGGGGAGACATGACATTTTTTAGTAACCTCAGCTGCTGGGGTTTGCACACTGTTTGCATCACTCTGTATCCTAAACTAACTGTCTAGCCAACTGAACAAACCCATTTCTGAAATTATAAATATATGACAGATGAGAACTTGAAAATTTGTTTATAAATAACAGGCTCTGAAACAAAGTGAATACAATTTTAATTATGTATCATGTGATAATTGTTAATATTGTTTTTTTTCCCATTTTGCATTATAACACATCAAAGAATGCATTACATTAGATAACCTTTAATTATTTTCTATAATTGGTCTCATGGTTCTGCTAAAGAACATAAAGTCTGCTGGGCAAAGAAAATGTTAATGTAAGTGTGGCTTCATCTTGTCATGAGGCTGCAGGAGAGAAGAAGATCATGTGATATTGCATGATGCATAGTGTGTCTCATTAGCATGTCAGACTTCAAACTCAATAAAACTGTGCTACACTCAATAAACTCTTTAAAATAATTGGGAAATGTGTCTGTCGAAGACAAAATTGCACCACATGCAATTTATACAAATTTGCAACTCTAATCATTTCATTAATGTTTTTGCATTTTAATTTTCTTATTGTAATATGAAATTCCGTATCCAGCCTGATTTTTAAAAATGTACTTCATTATTGGTTTATGAAATCGGATATAACATTTTCTTCTATTACCTAAGGCAAAACATGTGGAATAAAAGTGTTCTGCCAAGTGTCAGACATTACACTACTCACATCATATTTAATAGCAGGCAGAATTAAAATCGTAAATACTTTACAGATTTATTGATGGTCTTTAAATGAGCATTATAATATCTTCAATCTCTGAATGTCATCACAACAGTTAAAAAAGCCTTTTCCCTTGCAAGACATGTAATTAACATTTTGTTTATGTAGAGCAGAAACCTGACCTTCACTGATATTACCTCTGAATACCTGCTAAAATGCAGCTTTCTACAGGAGCATATTAAATATTAAGTTGTGAACAATGCTATATTTTCAGCATGACATTTATTGGGCTGTTTGAGACCTAAATAGAAAAATGCATGTCCTGCAGGAATCAATTTGTTGCATGCTACTGAAAGACTTTGTGACTTAAAAAATGACAATTAAAACTAAGTTAATCAAAGGATAGTTGACAGATTAAAAGGGGCCCTTGGGGTGCAGTGATAAATGTCCCTATTGCTGAGCTAGCCGGCCCAGTTTCAAGTCTCACCTGTTCTGAAGGTGTGGAATTACATCTTTGAACAGGCTGATTACAAAATACCTAGTTAACAGACTAACAGGCAACATGAATGCTTCAGGGGACAACATCACTCTTGTAATGGCCTCTTGGGTGGGTTCAGTTACACTTCATGAACCATCTTTAAATCTGCACAATTGTGTTTTATGTAGAATTAAATAATGTTATTGTCCCAAAAGTATCGATAATTATAAAAGAGAAATAGGGAATGTAATCTAAGGGGAAGGAACTCAATTATTGAAAGAACGATCAGTTTCTTTCTGATTTTTGAGTTGTAACTTCATGATTAATCAAAATTTCTAAGCAAAGCTAAAGATTTGTAATCAGTATGTCTGTTGTGCACTAATTAATACAAAACCAACAAATAAAGATCATTGTCTGAAATGTATCAAATCTAATCACTATATGATGTACATTGTTGCAGTAAAATGTTCTCTGTAATGTTCGTTGAGGGAGCCACAATATATGGTATATTGTAGTCATTTGGTAGTATGATAGTGAGGAACAATTGTAATATCAAAGGCCAAGATGAATGTACCTAACCAGTTTAGTGAATTTGTTTTGCTAAATGTGTTGATTTTAATGTCTTGCTTGTTTGGGATTCCAATAAAATGACATTGTATCAAAAAACCTCTCACCACAAAAGATGAAGATTGCTGCAAGGCAGCAATTAGGAATCCATCTACAATTTAAGAGTTTGTTTCCAACCAATCAATCTGCAGCACATGCTGGATGGAAATTAAAGTACCAGTATTCTTTCAACTCACGCTCTCTGTATTGAGCTGAATCCCATTGGATATTATTTCACCATTCTTCAGGTGGAGTCTTAACCTAGACATAGCAACACTGAAAATTGATTTTTCTGACAATCAGTAATAGACAGAAAACATGATGTGGGCTGCTGGTGAATGGGGAATTGGGTTACCTTCACTGCTGTAAGATGAGTTGGTCATAGCACAGACAGAAAGGGAAATGCGGTTGCTTCGTCCGCCTCCTCAATTGTTCACTGCAACTGATGCCAAAGACTGTGTTTGTCATGCACTGGAATGGAGGAACCACTGTGATCAACAGTAAGCAGCATGTAACTCTATTTCATAGCTCCTCCAGAACTGACAAAGCCCCAGTATAACTGTTGTTTACATGATCCACTGGTCTGCTCTATCGCCATCCTCGGGCTTCATCATTTTCATTATGTTTACGTGGCCCATGTATTGTGAGGATTGTGCCCCAAGATCATAAGCAATGCACTTGGTGTAGCCCATCAACAATTTTAAAATGACCAACAAATGCTTCCACAAACTCAACAACAGCCTGTAAAAATCAAACAACAACTATCCTGAACATTTATGATAATCCCATTAAACAGGTGATGTCCATTGATAGCATAGCAAGAAAAATATGTAATGTATTTAAATAACTCAGATTCCTGTAACCATTTTTCAGAATATCTAAGGCTCAATGTTGATAGGTCAGAGTGGAAGATGGAGTGGATAGGTGGGAATGAATCTGGACAGGTGGGACAGGACAAGAGGGCCAAGTTGGAGGGATGGATCTGGGATGAGATGGGGGGAGGGGAGATGAGGAAACTGGTGAAATCAGTGTTGGTACCATGTGGTTGGAGGGTCCCAAGGTCGAAAATGAGGCGTTCTTCCTCCAGGTGGCTAGGATTTGACGGTGGAGGAATTGTTCCTTCTGAGAGCAGATACATTGGAGGTGGAGGAATTGGGAGTGAGGGATAGCAGAAGTGGGATGATAAGAGATGTAGTGTAGGTAGCCATGGGAGTCCTCTACATTGGGGAGACTGGATGCCAACTCACAGAATGTTCCAGAGAACATCTCTGGGACATTGGCAAAAAACAACCCCGCCTCCCTGTGGCCGAACACTTCAACTCCCCCTCCCACTCCACAAAGGACATGCAAGTCCTGGGCCTCTTCCACAGCCAAATCCAAGCCATCGGACACCTGGAGGAAGAAGGACTCATCTTCCGCCTTGCGACCCTACAACCACACGGCATCAATTTCGATTTTACCAGTTTCCTCAATTTCCCTCCCCCTCACTTCATCCCAGATTCAACTCTCCAACTCAGCATCTCCCTCTTGAACTATTCAATCTGTCCATCTTCCTTCCCACCTCTCTGTTCTGCCCAACGCTCCAATCTATCACTATCACCCCTGACACCTGCAGCTACCCAGCTATCTTACTCCCAGCCCCATCCTCACCCTCCTATTCATCTCTCAGCCTCCTTCCCCCACTCCACTTCCAACCCCCACATTCCTGATCAGGGCTTGTGCCTGAAACATCGATTTTCCTGCTCCTCAGACACTATCTGACCTGCTGTGCTTTTCTAGTGCCACACCTTTTGACTCTGATCTCCAGCATCTGCAGTCCTCACTTTCTCCTCATCCTTGTATGTGTAAAGATCAATTATATAGATTTAGCTACATACTGTCACATTTGTATGACAAGTGATGCAAATCCATTGAGTTGCATATGGTATGTTTTTGTTGAATCAACGACATAAAATCAAAACAATCTTTTTACTTGAATCATCATTTACTTTTCATTCACATTTAATTTACACTGGTTTTGATTTATATTAATGTAACAACTATGAAAAGTAGCATCTTGATGGTTTTTTTTTAATTTGAGGGTTGTTCAGTAAATATGGTTATTTGGATTATGATTTCCACATGGGGGGACATAACAAATGGTAGAGTTAGGGTCTCCTTTTTGTAGCTGACTGCTTGTTTAACACTGCAGGTGTCAGAGGAATGTTAGTTGGAGCGCAGCATCAAAACCACGTTACATACTGATGCAAGACAAAATTTACTTAGCATTTATATTTCTGACAATCATGCCCAGCACCTCTGCAAAAAGCTTTTCAAGATAGCACCTAGCACAGCTTACATGAGAAGTAATAATGCAGATCATTAGATGTAGGAAAAATCATTGGAAATATAGGGCAGTCAGTGTAACTGCAATAGAAACAGAAATGTCTGCAGAAGCTGTGCAGGAAAGAAAGTTAGCATTTGAGATGTGGTGACTCCCCACACCCTCACGGCACCTTCTCACACTACCATAAAAGGCGTAACACCTGCTCATTTATTTCCTCCCTCCTCACCATCCACGGCCCCAGACATAACTTTCAGGTGAAGCAACAATTTACCTGCACATCACTCAATCTAGCTGACTATATTTGCTGCTCACAATGTAGTCTTCTCTACACTTGGGAGATGATTTGGGGAATGCAAAAATGACCCCAAACTTCCAGTTGACTTCTATTTCCACATGTTTGTGTTCCCCGGTTAATGTCCCTTCTCAGACCTCTTGCAGTGCTCCAATGAGGCTCAGTGCAAGTTGGAAACACAGTATCTCATTTTCCACTGGGGATCCTGCAACCTTCTGGACTCAATATTAAATGTAATAGTTTTAGAGCCTGACAAATTGCTTCTATGTCCTTTACTCATCCTGACACCCCTGTCTGTGTCATCTCATGGGCTGCTTTCATCACTGCCAACTCATTTTCATCCACTAACAGACTGCATTAGCAGCTCCCTGGCTCACCATAATCTATCCCTGAATCTGTCCAGCCACTGGTTCCTCTCTCTGGGCTCCATCTCCTCCTATTGTTTATTCCTTTGCTATTCCAGCATACCCTCTCCCCTGTCTTTAACAAGCATATCACTTTTCCTAGTTACAATCAGTTTTGAAAGTGGACCCAAAATATTGACTCTGCCTTCTTTTTGCAGAATGGTGCCAGACCTGTTCAGTTTCTCTGGAATTTCTGTTTTATTTTAGATTTCCAGCATCCACAGTTCTTTGCTTTTTGGTTTCCTTGCTGATGATATGTTGTGAGGATGAACTTTTATAATCACCAACTCAGTATTCCCCTCCTTCACCCCAAGATGACATCTCAATCCATGTTTTTTCTGTGGGTTGGTTCCAACCAACAAAGTTATTACCGGGTAAGGAACAGACATGCTGTACATGCAACAAAAGCCAAATGTAGTGCCGACAGCTACTCTGATCATTCTACTGTCATTTCAAAGCAAAACATCAAGATCCATTTGTAGATGACATGAAAAGAAGTGTGTCAGGGTCAATAGGCAATCTATGTTTCCCTTAGAGAGGTTTCTTTCAGAGTTGTCCGCAGTGTACAATAAAAATGAATATTTACTGAATTGAGAATTTCAGGGTAACCTTCAAGGATAAAACATAGAGCACTGTTGTCGAGGCCCTTGGTCCTTAGTTTAAATAAAAACAATGTGGGGTAATCCAGAAATTTCTGGGAAGGGAAACATTGCCTCTACATGGTTTACCTCCATGACAGGTCAGCACTATCCATGAATGATGCCTCCCAAAACATCCACAGGACTCTGCAATTGGTTCTCAGAGACATGCAAAGATGTTTAGCGAAACAATAAAGTGACTAAACTTCAATTAAATTCAGAAGACAAAATATTGGAAGAGATTCTACAATGCTTTGAAATCTCTCTAGACTTCAGTCTGTTGATTGATCACCAATTCTCAGTGATAACATGCTAACACGTCAACACTGCTCAGAGTAAACACTAATTACTAGACACACTGGCAGAATACTTCAATATCTTCAATTGATCTTCATACATTAATGAGAAAGAATCAACAGGCTGGCACAGGTTGCCATCACACCACTCTCTTAATGACTTTCTCACCCTGTTAGATATGACAAATACAATCAAATACTTGCCTGGCAATAATGTTGAGGTCAATAAAACTGGTGAGCAAAGCTTAGTCAAGACATTCACTAAACTATTTCAATCTATTTAGGTGCAAGGAGTCATCCCAACGTCACTGCTGCACCCATTATCCATCTGCATAAGTGGAAAAGAACTCTCGTCATGAGACAATAAGAGGAATTACACTCCATCACCAGTGATATTCTTGCCAAAATCCTTCCAATATGTTTGCTGCAACAACTGGCCCAGAATCTGTTGCTAGACAGTCAGTTTCAGAAAAAACAAACTAAAACCACTAATCTGGTGTTTGCAGTTTCCCAGTTCCAGGGGAAATGCCAAGAACAGAACATGAATCTCTACAACAGGCTTATTAACCTGATTGAGGGCTTTGCCACGGTCAGCTATCATGATCTTGGTAGTGGAAATAAGGTAATGGAGAAATTCAGCTGCCTTGAGGAATTCACCATAAAGGTTTTGACAGTTCCTTGAAGGCACACCAATACATATCTTGGATAATGAAGAGTCTTCTGATACATTCCTAATCAGTAATGGAGTTAGGAAGTGTTAACACTCTTCAGCTTGGTTTTCCCCACAATGCTCTATGGTGCCTTGCAAGATGGTGATCCTGGAGTCAATGTCAGATATCACTTGGAAACATTAAAAATTTTCACTTGGAGACAACTCCATAGCAAAATTAAGTTCTCAAGGACTTGGGTCATGAGTGCCTGTTTTCCCATGACTGTGCACTAACTGCTGTCTGACAGTTGGACATTCAATGTGGTGTGGAGCTGTTCTCCAGTCTGTGTGACACCTTTAGCTTTAGGATCAGCACATGTACCAGCCTGCTCCAGGAAATCTGCATCTCAAGCCCAAGTTTTCAGTCAATGACAAGAACCTATTAATGGGTTCACTGACTTCAGCAGCATACTGTCTTGAGCTGTCTATATTAACAACAAGACACATACAAGGACTGCCAATTGTCAAAGCAAGTGTAGCATTCAGAAGAATTTGAGAGTATTATCCACCCTGCTTTCCAGATGTGTACCAGTGTCATGCCAAGAATCACAGCTGTTTTCATTTGAGGTCCCTTCACAAGCTGCTGAAGATTGGATAGCAGGATAAAATACCAACTGAGGCTCTCACCCAAGCTGGTCTATATGAGATTAGATTAGATTACTTACAGTGTGGAAATAGGCCCTTCAGCCCAACAAGTCCACACCAACCCGCCGAAGAGCAACCCACCCAGACCCCTACATTTACCCCTTACCTAACACTACGGGCAATTTAGCATGGCCAATTCACCTGACCCGCACATCTTTGGACTATGGGAGGAAACCGGAGCACCCGCAGGAAACCCACGCAGACATGGGGAGAACGTGCAAACTCCACACAGTCAGTCGCCTGAGGCGGGAATTGAACCCGGGTCTCTGGCGCTGTGAGGCAGCAGTGCTAACCACTGTGCCACCGTGCCACCCATGCTAAACAACAATACCATATTAAGATAAACACAAGTGTGTTGGATTGGTAATGTGGCCTGACAACACTTGCATGCCAAAGTAATTTTTCCTCAAAGCCCTAGCATATGGTTTCATGATGTTCAATGGAAGTGCTTCAAGGACATTGATGGACATAGGATGTTTGGAATTGACTTTATGTCCTGGGAGAAAGTTGCCCAGCATCACTGCTCCTAGCTTACCCAAAGTGGTGTGGCTTTCTATGAAAATTACTGCACATCAGAGGGAGAAAATGTGGGGAGGGAAAATGCTGAACCAGATATTCATCCAAAATTCAATTGCCTGTAGTATCCTATCACATTTGTAGCAGAACCTTCTGGGTACTGATCAGCCTAAGCATAAAAACATAGACAACGGAGGCAGGAGTAGGCTATTTAGCTAGTCGAATCAGTTCCACCATTCAGTATGATCATGGCTGGTCATCCAGCTCAGTACCCAGTTCTCCCTTTCTCCTCATACTCTTTGGTCTACTTAGCCCGAAGAACCGTATCCAACTTCTTCTTGAAAATCTTCAATGTTTTGGCCTGTACTGTTTTCTATTGCAGAGAATTCCATGGGTTCACCACTATGTAGGTGAAGAAAGCTTTCCTCTTCTCAGTCCTAAATAGCCTACACCGTATCCTTAGTTAAAAATCACACAACACCAGGCTATAGTCCAACAGGTTTATTTGGAACCACTAGCTTTCAAAGCGCTGCACCTTCATCAAATGGTTGTCACCTAATGACACCCTCCCGACATTTTCTCTCTCGAATGTGCAGTCGTTTTCATAGGAAGCCATACCACTTTGGTTAAGTCAGGAGCAGTGACGCTGGGCAACTTTCTGCCAGGACTTAAAGTCAATCCCATGCATCCTAAGTGAAGACATCAATGTCTTAGAAACATTTTCATTTACTATCATCAGGTGGTGAAGAAGCAGTGCTTTGAAAGCTAGTGATTCTAAATAAACCTGTTGGGACTATAATTTGGTGTTGTGTGATTTTTAACTTTGTCCAAAACAGTCTAACACCAGCAGCTCCAAATCATGACTATCTCCTTAGACTATGATCTCTGGTTCTGAACTCCCTGGTCATCAGGAACATCCTTACTTCGCACACATCTGTGTATCCATTTGAACCCTACCAAACACCCTGGATTTTGAACATGCTGATCTTCACTTGCAAGGACAAAATGAGGGAGCTTAGAAGTTTGCATATACACCACTGATATTTAATACACAAATGGCACATGTAGCACAAGAAAATAAGCATTATACAGCTACTTTTGTTCCTTAATGTCCAGAAAAGGTATTTTCATTTTGGTACCAAAGGCAATATTTGGCATGGAATAATATCTCACGAAGAGAAGAATGGGTATTGGCAAAAATGGATACTTGTGAACAATATGATGATAGGTTGTGACCAGAATCATTAACTCTGCTACACTATCCACACATGTTGCCCAACCTTCAGTGTACTTCCAACATTTCCTGCTCTTTTATCAATATTTACTGTGTTTTAATTACCTATATGTACAACAAATTAAACAAAAATATCTCATAAGCTGTAAAGTCCCAAAATAATTTCACTACCCCACAGTTTCCCTATTTAATCTTAATCAGATTCTTGTTTTAAAAATGGAATTCTGCTTCTCGCTGCTTCATTACAGCACAATCTGTGAAACAATCAGTAAAGAATTCATCTTCCCAGCATGATTAAAAATCTGAAATCAGGCAATTAAAGAAGCTTGTTACAATCACCAGCTGGTCATGTGGGTTCTATGTATCCAAGTAGCGTCATGACTGTTGAGAATATGCAGAAAGATGTTAGAGACCCTTGGGATCCGGGATACTATGGACAACATGGAGCTCGAGCACCAGCACCACTTGCCAATAAAAGAGTGCAAATGGTTCAATGACACATTAAAGGAGGAAATTCAGAAATAAATTATTTTTCCAGATAAAATTTTCATTAGCTCACATTAGCTCCCCTCATTGGACAATATTTCCTGTGCAGCAATTGAAATTTCATATTCTTTCTGGTCAAATGGTAATTATTTACCATTTAAAGTTCACCATTGACATCCAAGCGGGGTCTATTTTCATTTCTAATTGACAATTGCAATTAAGGTTTCCAGGCAAGTAAATTGAAAAGTTTATTTAACACAAAATTAATTCAAAGAATACAAACATTAGTTTGTGAATGCAAAAGCCAGAGCAATTTGATTTATTAGGAACTCAATTTGTCAGTACATTCCCACCAGGTATGTTCAGTGCAGATCTAATCTCCCCCTACAAGTAAAACTCATAAAATACTTTGTTCTTATAAACATCTAGTTAGCCATCAAGATTAGTTCAAGGATCTTTACAATTTTGTGTATTGATCCCTGCGATGGCTTAACTGAAATAAAATTAAGTTAATGCTTGGAATTTCAGTTTAGTCTTTGCAATAATTCCTTCATCCTGTCAACGTTTATCCAAATAAAAAAGATCCGGATCTAGATTTTCTAATTAATACTAATGCAATTGTTTCATGAAGCCACATAATTTGAGACAATGCATTTGCTAATTATATTTAGTTGGCAGTTAGTTGATTAGTTGATGCAATTTTAATATTTCTCCAGTTCAAACAACGCTGTTAGCAGCCTCTTTCAAGCAGACATCATTAGTAATGATGTTTCCTGCTATGCTTTTTTGGGATGTCTTTATGAAATTTCAATTAAGCCATTGATATATCTAATGGACTACTTTTCCTCACGATAAGGCTGTTAAAATATATGCCTTTCTTAAACGTCTGAAACATTGCATGCAGAGATCGAAGATAGGACAATTAGAATAACAGATTAGAACAAGCTAAAATACTGCCGTGAAGAAAAATTAGAAAGAAAGCAGTCTTCTTTTTATATTATTGCACTTTTTTTAAGCAATTATTTAATCACTTGAAACTTATGAAAGTGTCATATTTACATACATTTACATTGTAAAAACAAATTGCAAGATGAGAACTGCAACTCAAGCTGGTCCAAAATGATAGCAAACGCAGAGTTTTCATTGAGTACAATCACCAATCCAGATACAGATTATGTCCTAACTTGAGCCTATTTTCAGGAGAGTATTTATCCTCACATTTTTGCTTAAACTCTCTTGCATACATAAAACCAAAATCAACCATGAGTCAATGCAGCATTTTAAAAAGTTATTTTTAAAAAAAACAAAAACGTTCTTGATACATTTTCCTCAATATATTTAAGAGCAACAACTTGGTACAGTCTGACAAAAAACAAAACTAGATTTATGAAAAGAAATAAACATGCTAACTACTGAGACAATGTATTGGTATCCAGATGTTAAATTACAGAAAATAACTTAAAAAAAACAAACTTTTCATGGGGAAATACAGTAAATTTTTAAAATGTGTCAAACCTTTTGATGCATGCCCTTTTTGTAACTGTACCAAAAATAGCATTCCCACAGACTAACAAACAAACACAAGTAACAGAGATTTCAAATAGTGAGTAATTCTACTTGGAGGGAATGGCTAGTTTTGTAAATAGGACCTGCTCCTTGCATGATGATTTCAAATGCAAATTATTGTGAAAACTTGATGTACAGAATGTGCTTTATATTCCAAAACCATGTGCATGGATTCACCTGCTCTTGGGTGAACTACTGCAAAATAGAATGTAGTGCAACTAAATGAGAACTCTAGTTCAAGAATTTTGAAGATATAATAAAACTGCAAGACCATGCAGATCCTTAATCATCTTCAAAAACAAAAATGCAGGTTTACACTTCCACCATCATGGGGATTAGATCCAGCACTGGGGCAGTCCCGCTTTTTAGGAAGGAGTGGCTTGGTGCTGGCTCAGGGCATGGAGAAGCCTGTGAGCTGAAGGAGGGACTGAAAGTTGGTATTGCAAGAAGTGTCTGAGGAAAGATGGTTTGGTTTGGTACAGAAATAGGGGCTTTATTGGAGGAATTCAGTGCTTTGGTGTGCTTTTTATTGAAGGGATTGCATGTTGAGGTATGGTTGGCGTTCTCTTCAAGCAATCCACCATCCACCAACCCTGAAAATGACTAGACTCCAAATGGCCTTCATCTTTCATTTGAATATTAACCACAATGTTGAGAGGGGGTTTGGATGCTAATTACGTCCTCACCTTTTAAAATGATGGCTATGCTACATAGCAAAGAAGAAAGGGGAGATGTTTCAGTTTGAAAGTTGGAATGGTCTCAAATCATTTGCCAAGTCTTGCTTCTAAGGGGTGTGCATACCAATGCATGTGTGTTGGAGCAATTATTTTTAATCAAGCCTTGAATTCAGCAGGAAGTCCTCTAGCACCTGTCACACAATTCTCTGTGGAATCTTCCAAATTAAAAGTACAAAGACATGTAGGATCACACCAACAACCAGGGTAAAACAAAATCAACAACTAATTTGGAAACAAATTGCTGATTCCTTTAACTAGTTTTGATCATTGTTGCAGATGAGTGCCTGATGAGCTGTGCAAAGAGAGGGTGTTAGATGGTGTGTTGAGCTCCAAAATTGTACCACTAGCATCAAATCAGGAGATTCATAGTCTAATCTGACCATAACGAGAGCTTTGTGAAAATTATCAACCTGAAATTTTCACTGTTTCTTTTTCCAGAGATGCTATATGACCTCATGAACATGTCTAGTGTTTTGTTTGCATTTAGAATTCCTGCATTCCTAGTATTTTGCTTTTGGGCTTTTCAGTTTATTTTAAAGTCAGTTATCTTTCTAGAAGGATGTTGGATAGGCTGGGGCTGTTTTCCCTGGAGCATTGGAGGCTGAGGGGTGACCTTATAGGGGTTTATAAAATCATGAAGGGCATGGATAGGATAAATAGACAAAGTCTTTTTTCCTTGGGGTAGGGGAGTCCAGAACTAGAGGGCATAAATTTAGGGTGAGAGGAGAAAGATATAAAAGAGACCTTAGGGGCAACCTTTTGATGCAGAGAGTGGTATGTGTATAGAATGAGCTGCCAGAGGAAGTGGTAGAGGCTAGTACAGTTGCAACATTTAAAAGGCATCTGGATGGGTATATGAATAGAAAGGGTTTGGAGGGATATGGGCCAGGTTCTGGCAGGTCGGACTAGGAGAAAGTGAGGACTGCAGATGCTGGAGATCAGAGCTGAAAAATGTGTTGCTGGAAAAGCGCAGCAGGTCAGGCAGCATCCAAGGAACAGGAGAATTGACGTTTTGGGCATAAGCCCTTCTTCAGGAATGAGGAAGGTGTGTCAAGCAGGCTAAGATAAAAGGTAGGGAGGGGAGATTTGGAGGAGGGGCGTTGAGAATGACATAGGTGGAAGAAGGTTAAGGTGAGGGTGATAGGCCGGAGAGGGGGTGGGGATGGAGATGTCGGGAAGAAGATTGCAGGTCAAGAAGGCGGTGCTGAGTCCGACGGTTGGAACTGAGATAAGGTAGGGGGAGGGGAAATGAGGAAGCTGGAGAAATCTGCATTCATCCCTTGTGGTTGGAGGGTTCCTAGACGGAAGATGAGGTGCTCTTCCTCCAGGCGTTGTGTTACCATGGTCTGGCGATGGAGGAGGTCAAGGACCAGCATGTCCTTGGTGGAGTGGGAGGGGGAGTTAAAGTGTTCAGCCACGGGGCAGTTGGGTTGGTTGGTCCGGGTGTCCCAGAGGTATTCTCTGAAATGTTCTGCAAGTAGGCGGCCTGTCTCCCCAATGTAGAGGAGGCCACATCGGGTGCAGCGGATGCAGTAAATGATGTGTATGGAGGTGGAGGTGAATTTGTGACGGATATGGAAGGGTCCTTTGGGGCCTTGGAGGGAAGTGAGGGGGGAGGTGTGGGCGCAAGTTTTGCATTTCTTGTAGTTGCAGGGGAAGGTGCCGAGAGTGGAGGTTGGGTTGGTGGGGGGTGTGGACTTGACGAGGGAGTCGCGGAGGGAGTGGTCTTTCCGGAACGCTGATAGGGGAGGAGAGGGAAATATATCCTTGGTGGTGGGGTCTGTTTGGAGGTGGGACTAGATTGGGTTGGGATATCTGGTTGGCATGGACAGGTTGGATTGCAGGGTTTGTTTCCATGCTGTACATCTTTTGACTCTATAAATGCTGTATGATTTGAATTGGTTGTTAGAGCAAAGTGGATGACAGTAAATCACCAGTCTATGTTGTAAGTTTATAAAGAAAAGTCAGGTAAATGATAAAATGGCCTGTCCACTGTCTATAGTCCATTTTGAGCTAAAATCAGGCATGAGATCATACTTCTTTTAGTGATCATGAGTGACATGTTGTCAAATAAGCTTGGAATTGGGTGTATTTGATTTTTAAAGATAATGCAGTGCAGTTGATTTTAAAAATGTTTCAGCATTGATTCTAAATCTAATTAGGAGCTATGGAGGTAAAAATTCCAAGTATACATCCATTGAAGCCTCAAGTGTACATCTGCCTGTTTTATGTAAGACCTGAGACAGTTGTTGAAACAAGGGACACTGAATCAAATGAAAGTTATTCAGAAATATAGATGGAAATCAAGTAAAAATCAGATCTGCACCTCACATATGAATTGAAATTCAATCAACTTTCTCAACCTTAAGTTAGTTTGTGAAGCAAGGACATGCAGTCATCTTCATCTATTACTTGAACTCTAATAATCTGATTAGGTTTTATCTGTCCTTTGGTTTTCATATGCGATGTGCCTTCTTTGGTCAAGCATCTCTGTCAGTATGATATGGTCTGAGTGCTATCCTGTTAGCTCATGTAATCTATACCACAAAGACTGAGTTCTTGTTGAGCCAGATGACTTGAAGTTTATTCACACTATTTACGCTACTATAAAATCACAGATTTATTCATAGTCCAAATTTTACGCTTTCTGATGTAACCGTATTTTACATATACTCAACTTGCTAGCCAAACATATTACAGTGACTCCATTTTACTAAGGGCCTAACTGAAGGTGAAGCAGGTACCATTATGATGGAACAACACACGTTGTGGTATTATAAACATACACTGCCTGTCAAGTGTCGACCAGCCAACATACTTTTCTCTCTAAGAAATAGGAAGCTTTTCTGATGACATGTACAAAGATGCATGTTGGTATATTATCTCTGGATGTTTAGATAATGGTTTGGTGGATGTACAACAACAGATCTAATCCTTACATGTTTATCAAGATTTAGCCATGTACCTTCACTGTTATGTGCTGTCTGCTATTCCAGATAGATATGTATTATTTGTCATAGATAAGATACCTTCAATATCTGAGTTGTTATGATGTGTGATGGGTGGTTGATGATATGCAGGTTGGATATGTCACCTGCTTCTTCACAGGATTTGAACCTTTTTTCATTACAACATCATCTGACTTAGGCTGAACACAATGATGTAGATTTTTTGTTCATGAACCTGTGTGTTCATATGAAAATCTCTGCTTTCTCATTGCTCAAGTTGTCCATTGATCATATTCTTGTGTCACTATCTTTCGTCAGTCCAACAATACTTGTGTTTGGATGGTGTGGTTTGTCTTCCAAACATGACAGCTGCTAGAAAGAGTCAATTGTTGACTTGAACAAAAGCAAAGATTTATTGCAGCTGTCTGAAAATCATGGAAAATCACTTTACATTTGACTATCATGCCATGGATAGAACATGGAAAAAGCTTAGTACTTATCCCTGACATTATTCCTTCATTGACTCTTCGTCATATGCAGCTCTGGAGCATTGTGTTGCACTTTGGACTGAAATGTGCAAGAAATCCAATTGCACAAGGAAACCCAACGTGCTCTTGCATCTGTCACAAAATGCTGGATACTGCTTCGGTGATTGAGGCAATCCAGATCTCATACAAAATTTGGATGTTGTTCAGAATCTGTTGATGGCTACATTAGTTACACAGTGTTGCGTGCCTGGAAATGTTGTTGGCCAACTATAATTGCTTTGAATTGCATTCTTCTTCTAGCAGTGCATCAATGGTATACTTATTACGTATGCCAAGTCTTTCTAAAAAATTTAATTGTTCAAAGACCATGACCAGTTCCATAGGCCTTTTAACTTTGGAGCTGTGGAGAAATTATGTTGTGTACCTGTGTGTTTACAACTGCTAATGAATTGGTCGATTATTTCAATCCAAGCTGTTACCAGAATGACACAAACTCAAGCCTGTGTATCCTGAGGTTTATTCAAACTTTAAATTGGTCTTCTGCAAGATTTTGTCAGGCTATTTGTGCTCATGATTACTAATACCAGAGGACTTAACTGATCTTTATCCTTTTTTTCCCTAAAGCAAAAATGGAGCTTGATTATTTGTCTCTGTCTCTCAGCTAGTTGTAAATCCAGGGAATAAAGATTGATTCCTTCTTTAATAATTGAAGTTTTGACAGAATGTCAATAAAGTTTGAATCCATGGGGATTAGTATGCTGTTTAAAATGCCAGCGTAAACATTTGCATTCCAGAATAATGCTTTTTCCTTTTATGCCCGTTTTCCTTCTCATCAATGCTCTAAATATAGCAGGCTTGATTTTGTAGATGATGTAGATAATCCACAAAAAGGAGCAGATTAATTTCTCAGGTACTTTTTCTTGGTTTTTGCATTATTTCGATAAAGTAAGACGATCCTATTGACTGATATCTGGAGACAGTTAACGTTTTATTATTCAGATAGGATTTTTCATTCAGTTTTTTTAATAATTTGATCTAAGATTGCTTTGTTAAATTTAAGTTGTCCTTCAGTGCTTCATAAATCGGACCAGCTCCCTCGTATTTCAGAAAGAAAATGCCCACAAATGTTTTTTTTCCATTGAGGTTACTGTGCTTCAGTATCAGTTGTTTTACTTTAGTCCTGGCTGTAGTTGTAATTTCTGTTATGAATTCATTTAGATGATGAGGAATGACTGTCAGGAAAAAAAGCCCTTCAAACTGCCAAAGATGCTATAACCTTTTAGTACCAACTAGTTGCTATGAAATAGCTGTCATCATGAGCCTTTATTGACCTTTGGTGCCATCATGACTTGGTTTATTGGGTCAAACGTGAGTGCCAGGATTGTATAATTTCCGCCACCCTATGTCTTAGCTAATGCAATCATATACCACAAAGCTTGGATATTTGTTGAGACTCATTTCTTGAAGTTTATTGACAACACTATCGACATTACAATCATACCACAGACTTGAACTTGGGTTCGACTCTTACTGATTTAACTTATAATTATTTGTATAATACACATATATAAAACCAACTGATGAAACACACTACATTGACTCAGTTGTACACGTATCTTTACACCAGAAAGATTCATGTCATGGTGTCAGCTAACTGGCCTTAAAGTCACACTGCCTGTCTAATCTGGAATCTATGCAGTTAACCAACAACATTGACCAGAATAAAATATGGAGTCTGTTAAAATGTACCTTTCTCATAGAAGGAAACTTCTCTTCTTGCAGCAAGGCTTGTTTGCAGAAGCTGTTCAACTCTACTTGTTAAATGGGAAACATTTTGTGCAATTGCTTGAATCTTCTCCATGAGTCCTGCCGGTTGGAAACTGAGAAAGAAAGAAAGTCAGTTTTCAGCTATTTGATGTATTTGCCAAAACGCATAGACAATGTGATTGTAATGATTAAAATGGGAGCAGTATTAACCACTTCAGAACCTTTAAAATTCAGCAGCGAAATGCAAACTTTACATTTAAGCTAAATGTCTAGATTATTGATAAACTTATATCACATCCAGAAGGATATCAAACAGTGAATAAATTGATGCTATTAGGTTGTCAGGGTAACAGTCATGTATCTTATACCAGCTTGTTGCTCAAGGATTCTTCATAAGACAACACCATTCACCCTATGCCCCCAAACCACTCATTCATTCCTTCTGCATTCCAAAGCAGGAATGCGTAGATGAGTGCTTAAATTTAAGAAATTTAACTTGCCTGTTCTGGTCTTGTCAAATACCTAACAGTAGGTCCATTTGCAGGTCAGAGCCTCATGAATGAGTACAGTTAGGGGCCTGATAGTGCAACTTCAATGTTGACGCAATTTTAGCTGATGGCCCTGCAGTCCAACAATCCTTCTGAATAAAGCTTGGTGGCATTATGTTTACAGGCTAACAAACAGAACGAGCAAACAAATCTGAAGTATCAATCACAAACAGTTTTAAATAATTCATTCATGGGATCTGGATAATACTGATTAAGCATTTATTGCACATCCCTGATTACCCTGGAGAGTGGTGAGCTATCTTTTTGAACTTTTGCCATTCTTGGGGTGTAAGGATACCCAAGTTGAGGTTACAAATGGTTTCTTACAACATACTGACACATTAAGTTATTTCAGAATGTAGTTAAGACTTAACCGTATTACTATGGGTCTGGAGTCTCTTACCGGACAGACCAGGTAAGGAAAAGAAATCTGCTTTCTTAAAGGCTTATTTTGATAAACAGCAATAAAGTGTTTGCCTTTAGATGAGCTTTTAATTCCAGATTTTGTGAATTCAAATATCATCATTTGCCACAATGGGTTTCAAATCCATGCAAACCAAAGTATTAGCCTGGTGTTCTGGATTATCTGTCTAATGATCAGTTGTGCCACTGCCTCCCATATACAGCATTGTGAGTGATGCACTTCCAAGACATTTAGGAACATCCTATTTACTCCTTACTGTTTTCTGCCCTAAAACTCTTCAGCATATACCTTCACTGATAGAACATACGCTACTCATAAAGGATGATAATTCTTACGGTGGTTGGAATATGACCAACAGAGCAGTGATCAAGCTAGAGGCTATTAAGGTGGACAAATCCCCAGGACCGGATGGGATTTATCCAGAGAGAGGAAATAGCTGGGGCCCTGACAAATATCGTTGTGGCATCCTTAAATACAGGTGAGCTGCTGGAGGACTGGAAGGTTGTTCATTTGGTCCCCCTGTACAAGAAGAGCAACTATAGACCAGTGAGCCTGACATCGGTGGTGGGGCAGTTGCTGGAGAGGGTACTGATGGATAGGATCTATTTATATTTAAAAAAGAATGGGCTTTTCAGTGATAGGCAACATGGTTTTGTGCAGGGAGATCGTGCCTTACCATCTTAATAGAGTTCTTCGAGGAAGTGACCAAGTTGATAGATGAAGGAAGGGCTGTTGATGTCATATATATGGACTTTAGGAAGGCGTTTGATGAGGTTCCCTATTGTAGACTAATGGAGAAAGTGAAGTCACATGGTGTGCAGGGTGTTCTAGCTCGGTGGATAAAGAAGTGGCTGAGCACTGGAGACAGAGAGTAGTAATTAAAACGAGTTTCTTGAAATAGGGAAAGGTGACCAGTGGTGTTCCACAGGGGTCAGTGTTGGGGCCACTGTTGTTTATGATATAATAAATGATCTGGAAGAAGCACTGTTGGTAAGATCAGCAAGTTTGCAGATAATATGCAGATTGTGGTGTGGCAGATAGATCCTATCCGGTTCTGGGGACTATCAAAGAATACAAGAGGATATAGATAGACTGGAGAGTTGGGCGAAAAAGTGGCAGATAGATTTCAATCCAGACAAATGTGAGGTGATGCATTTAGGCAAGGCTAATTCTACAGTGAATTATATAATGAACGGAAGAGCCTTGGGAAAAGTTGATGGGCAAAGAGATCTGGGAGTGCAGGTCCATTGTACCCTGAAGGTTGCTGCACAGGTGGATAGAGTGGTCAAGAAGTCATATAATATGCTTGCCTTCATTGGACGGGGTATTGAGTACAAGAGTTGGCAAGTCATGTTAAAATTGTACAAGACATTGGTTCAGCTGCATTTAGAATACTGTGTACAGTTCTGGTCACCACATTAGCAAAAGGATGTGGACACTTTAGAGAGGGTGCAGAGAAGGTTTACGAAGATGTTGCTTGGTATGGAAGGTGCTAGCTATGAAGAGAGGTTGAGTAGGTTAGGTTTGTTTTCATTAGGAAAAAGGAGATTGGGGGGACCTGATTGAGGTTTACAAAATCATGAAGGGTATAGACAGGGTGGTTAGAGGCAAGCTTGTTCCGAGAGTGAAGAATTCAATAACAAGAGGTCATGCTTTTGAGGTAAGAGGTGGAAAGTTTAAGGGGGATACATGTGGTAAGTACTTCACAAGAGGGTGGTGAGCATCTGAAACACATTGCCAACAGAGGTGGTATAGGCAGGTAAGGTAGATTCATTTAAGATGTGCCTGGACAGATACATGAGTAGGTGGGGAGCAGAGCGATACAGATGCTTAGGAATTAGGCGACAGGTTTAGACAGTAGATTTGGATCAGCTCGGGCTTGGAGGGCCGAAGGGCCTGTTCCTAGGCTGTAAATTTACTTTGTACTTTGTTCTTTGGTCTAAGCAACAGTTGGGTCTAAAGGATTATAGGTGACAGCAGTGTGCTTTCCAACACATTAATAAAATATGCCATTTTACCTTCTGTTTGCATCAACTCATGCCAACTTGGGCAGTTTAAAATTTAGTTAATTTTGAGATTGGAAAATGTCATTTTGTTTCTGTTCACTAGGGATTAAAATGTTGTATAATACTTGCAAATTCCTTCTGTTCCTGGAATTATTATTGTATGTAGGCAAGTGTGGTGCCGGAAAAGCACAGCTGATCAGGCAGCATCCAAGGAGCAGGAGAAGTTCATGGTTGAAACATCTACTTTCTTACTCCTCAGATGCTGCCTGACTGGCTGTGCTTTTCCAGAACCATACTTTGACTCTTATTTCCAGCAGCTGCAGTCCTCAGTTTCTCTTAATTGTTGTTTGTGTCCATTGTATCAAGGAATGGTGACCTCAGCAACATCAAAATATTCATGGTCAGAGAATGATATCTTCATGCAACTCAATTCCATTGAACAAGGTTCACAAAGAAGTTCCCCCTGTATCACTTTGATTGACACTTCTGTGTTGCATAGCGCTGGAGGAGCTGTTACATTTGAAGATTGTTCTCATCTCCCCACTCAGCATAAGGTTGCAGCTCTCACAGATCCCCATTGACAATCCTGTAGTCTTAGTGTGTGTTCCAGACGTTTGGAACAGAGTTTCGAAGGATCAAGTGGCTGGCTGTCTCTGACCAGTATTGACATGAAGTCCTGGATGTGAGCAGCATGGAAAGCTGATATAGAGATGCTATGCTCTGGCCCTAGGTGGTTCCAATAGCAGGTATTGCATTGCAGAGAGATTGGACAGCATGGCATGCCATTCTGACTTGTATATCTACACAAAGTATAGTGTCCCTGACCCTCTCTCATGGACAGAGCATTCCATGGAAGATGAGTGACTGTGGCTGTCCTGCATGTTTGCAGTATTATGAGGGTATCCTTGGCTGGAAGCTCTACAGTGGACAGCTTCACATCAGTTCAAGGCTGATGCTGGTCCTGAGTTTGCATTCCTCATCCATTCCTGTAGCAGCCCTTAGTGCAGTGGCCAGAGGGATGACCATGGCTTTTGTGTCTGGATCCAGTGGAGATGGTTCAAATGAACCAATGTGGTCAAAATCCGAAATTTTGGTTTCTTCTGTGTGGATCTCTGACAACTGTGTGTCACAGCAACTTCTAAAACTAAAAAATGGCTGGCAATTGATAACTTGGAAAGGGAAGGTGGTGTATGGTTAGCTACTTCCATTGTTGCTAGGCTGCCAGGCAGGCCCAGTAAAATGACAGAGTTTGCCTATGCAAAACAGATACACAGCTTATATATAAAAATCAACATCCTATGATCAGTTGTAGAATGATGTTTACAAGTTACTTGTGAACTGGGTGGAGTATATTTCACACATGCTCCAAGAATTCATTAAGGGACAACATATAGTCACTCCTTTGTAGGGCTAGGAGGACTAGAACACAACCTTTGATTCCAGAAACAAAAAGTACTGAAGCCTAACCCTGTGTATCGTGGTTTACCACCTATTCCATTCCTTGCTCATGCTTGGAGTAACTAAATTCCCTGCTGCTTAGTATAGGAAATTACCATCTAGAGACTGGCCACTTTCCTGGCTTATGTTGTTCAGATCTGGACCTGAAATTCCTTAAACTGCCTGATGCTTTCTTCCAACAGTCAGCGTGTCTGCTCCACCAAAAACCCGGAGACCCAGGTTCAAATCCCATCTGGTCCAGATGTGTGAAATAACACCTCTGGACAGGTTAATTAGAACATCCTCTGATTTGCCTGGCTTCCACAGACCCTCATTCTTCCCTTTACAGTAAGAAAGAAGTGTGGTAGGAACTGCTGACATTTCGCCTGACAAATCCTTTAATTTGGTTTACAGATAAACATGGTTAAATGCCACATTATATCTTCTGGCTGTGATCTGTTTCAGCTTTATTGGCTGTGTCACAGAACATGCTGTACCTAACCGCTACACAGTTAGATGAATTACCCCACATTAACTGAATGCTTAAGGGCTAAACTGTTACCACTGACTAAAACGCAATGTCCTACCAAGGACTCGTTAGAATATAAACAGACAATAAATCTGCTAATGCTTGCTCCACACAGTTCTGTCAAGTTTATTGCTCCTATTGACATTTTGTGTCATGGGCACGGAAATTAAACATTCCTGATGATTACCATTTAACAGGTATCTGTAAGTTACATGCTGAACGGGACAACTTTAAATGAGACCTCTATAAATGCTATTATAAAATTATCATTTTTAATTCCTTTTTCAGCAGTTTTGTGTTAGTATTATGAGAGTATAAATATTGACCTCTTTGGGTTTAATTATAATAGCAGTCAGAACTAAGCTGTCTGCCTTAACTCCAAATTGATTCATTATTCCAGCCCCTCCCCCTTAGCCATATAAACTCAGAAGAGTTAATTTATAATATTGTTTTCCTAGCAGCATCATTTCTGTCTAGCAATTTTATTACAGCTGAGTTACACTTGCATCAGGACAGTAGATGTGCCTTTGGCAAGACATTTATCAAGAAGGCTCATTTGCAAGATTTGTGAGTTCATGAAAAAAATGTGCAGAATTATGAAATATAGTCTCCAAAGCACTGGTTAAAACTGGAGTAACTCCCATATGATAAAAATGCATTTTTTTTTGTCATAATCTAATGATTTGAATTGGGAATGCAATCTCTAAAATAGAGGTTAAAGCTTCTGAGTTTGTGGCAATAAAACAGAATTCTGCTTATTTAACAGTAAAACAGTAAGTTGTTCATTTGTAACTTGATCATATGACTTGTGTAACTGTGCACATGTATGTTGTTAAATTGGTAACATAAAAACAATTAATTAGAAGAGTTTGAGTTGAGGCAGAAGAAGGAATGTATATATGAGACTTTGGTGTCATGTTGAGTCTGTACTATAGTTTAATTGCTGGCACTCCTGCCTAAGAGTCTGAAAGTTCATTCCCACTGCAAGGGGTTGAGTACAAATTCCAGGCACACACTCCAGCGCAGTACTGAAGTGTCAGTACAGCGGTTTCAACTTTTGGAAACTAGAGATGCCATGACATTTCAAAGAAGAGCTCTAAACTTATTCCTTGATCAATATCAATTTCTCAATCATTAAATTAAAGATAGAGCACTTAGTCATTATCACATTGCTGTTTGTAGGAACTTGCTGCAAGTCTGGGTTTCCTACATTACTGTAGGAATGTAGGAAAGCGAAAGTGCTCCATTCGTTGCAAAGCACTTGGGATATTCTGAAGTTTTGAAGTCTGCAAGTCTTTACTGTTTCTCTTTTGTGAACAGTTTAGGTTGCATTTATATTTTATTCTGTTTTTTTAAAATGTGCATATAGTGTAACTCAGCGAAGACTAAAATATTTTACATGCCTGCATGCATTTGCAGATATAAAACCTCAGCAACAGCAGATTAATGCTTTAACATATGCTATGTTACACAAAACCAAAAGCATTAAGTTCTTAAAGAGGGCTGAACCAACTGATTGTGAATAGAAAAAAAAGTTATTCAGGGGTATTTTGATTCCTGATTGCTCCAGGCCACAGAATCCTGCCTCTAAAAAGCTATAATAAAAAAGGAAAGGTGACCTTATCTCAGTAGAGGTGAGAAGCTTTACTTGCTCAATTGGAATAAATCACAAAAGGACTTGAGCTGAAAAATATACAACCAATAAATGCACTAGGCAACCAAAGGTGAATGATTGAGATCAAATGGAAGCAAAAGATAATCTATTATCTTTCCAAAGCAAATAATTTGAATACCTGTTTAAATTGTTAAAGAAAGAACAAAATGCAAGGCAGATATTTGTAGGAAGACAGCAGGTGATCCATTGTCAATGGATCTATTATTTGATTTGACACTGCTTTTACATATTTGAATATATTCATGTATGGTTATTTGCCAGCTAGATGATAAATTATGAAAACTGGGTAAAAGGTATGAAGTCGAGAGTGTGGTGCTGGAAAAGCACAGCAGGTCAGGCAGCATCCGAGGAGCAGGAGCATCGATATTTCGGGCATAAGCCCTTCATCAGGAGCCCTTCAGCGCCACACTCTTGACTCTGATCTCCAGCATCTGCAGTCCTCACTTTCTACTAATAGTTATGAAGGACTTTTTAAATTGTTGAAATGCATACAAAGCAATGATGCATGAAATCTGCGTCAGAATGACTTCTCTGATTTTAAGATATATTGTTAAGAGCCACGGCACTGTTGATGCTGTACATCTGTGCATAACTGCATGAGTCATCCAGCACTGGATGTCAAAGCTTTCGTGTTGGGATGGGAGAAGTATCAAAAAGGTCCGTTTCAAAATAGTTAAATACCTCCAAAATCATATTAATGGAAGCTTAGGAATGTGAAGTATTGACTTGCTAGAAGCAACCATTCAACAATTCTACAAAGATGTGCATAGTTTGTTGTGGCTGATTTTAGAGATATTCATGTCAGAAAGTTAATTTTGCCTTGTAGTTAAGGACCACATTCTCCAAAATAAAAGTAAAATACTGTGCATGTTGGAAATCTAAAATTAAAACAAATCACGAGTCAAGAATCCTCAGCAACTCCCACAGCATATCTGGAAAAAGAAGCAATGTTAGATATTGAGTTGAATGTGATTGTTGTTTAGAATGCCTTCTGAGAATCAAAACTTTGTTCCCCCTTCCACCCCCTCCACAGATTTGGTCAGAGCTGTTGAATATTTAAGTTTTCTGTCTTTAAGCCACTTTCCCCAGTTTGGTTCAAACTAGAGTTTCTTCTTCCTTAACTGATACAGAAAAGTTATTTCCAATTATTCTTGGAAAGGAAGGAAGGAGTAAATGGTTAGAGTACTCTTTTAAAATGCTCCCATTAGCCTCTATGGATCCACTGAAACAAAATAATGAAGACTTGATGTTGATTATATTTATTCTGTGTTAGCCAAATACTGTAATGTGAAAGTTCAGCGTATTTTAATTAGTTTTAGCAGTTTAATGACCCGAAGGTATCCAGTATCCATATCATTTACCCATTTGACTGAATAATTGGCTTGGTAAGCCAATTATGAAGTTATCAAGCTAGCACATTGTCAATATATTAATTGAATTTAGATGTTCTTGCAGGAGGTTGATGTTAATCAGCACTGAAGTTTAGTACCACAAATGCAAGCCTTTATTTAAAGTGTCATCATTAGATTAAGAGACTCAGTTTTCAAAATGGAATTGAAAAGGCATTTCCAACATATTATTTGGTTAGAAGTGGATTTGAAAACTTAGTATTTTATTAGAAAATTTGCAAAACTACTGAAACAAATGTTAACAATTGTCCTAAAATAATTTGTAGCTGATCTAACATTTGCATTTCCATTTGCTATCTTAAAGATTATTCTTCTTTACGTATCTTGAAGTTGGTGAACAAAAACAGTAAGCATTGTTTAAAACTGCCCACAGATAAGATTGCATTCAATAGAATATTGGAATTCTTGAGAATGATACTCATTTCAAACTCTAGACATAAAAATCTCAGTGAAACCTGAAAAAACGTATAATTAAACGCACTTTTCGCTTATAAAATATTTAATCTCCATCAGGATGTATATAATGCAACAAAATTTACATATTAGGAAAAGTGAATGTTCTCTATCGAGTGAAATCTATCATCTTGATGTCATGGTATTCTGACTCGAATTACTGAAGGAGAGCTACATGAAACATTTGTATCATTTTGATGGTGAAGGAATTTGGCCATTTTTCTAATACTAAAGTCTATGCATTAATATATCCACACAGAAGTCTGGCTATCCGTCAATTTAAATTGCAAGTAAACATAAGCAATTTCAAAGCATAAATGTGAATGTTAAATTTTAAACTTCAAAGTTGATAGGAGTTCCCTTCATTGGAAAACAGCCCCTTGGTATCTAATGCATGAATCTTTTTAGAAAAATAAGGTTTATGACAATGCTAGGGGTGTTGGAGAAGTATTTGTTTTAAATTGTCTTTTTCAGGATACTTTCAAAAGATTTAGCAACTGTACTGTGGGCTGCATTGCAGCAAATCAGAAATTGGCCTGAAGCTGCAAGGGATTGGTGCAGTCTGTGACTTCGTGGTAATGAATGCTGAGACACAAGGGATCATGTGACAAGTTGGTTTATTGTTAAGTGAAAGAACAAAAGCATGTGAGTTGCTTTGATGTTTTGAGCAAAATGATACTGTTGATTTATCTGTTCACAGTTCAATAAATCCAACTAGTTATTTATATCCCACTCCACAGTTTGATAGTGATTATTCTTCTGGCTTCATGTGATACATCTTTATAAATGGGTAAAACTCAAGTCTTATAAGAATTAGAGTTCGTAAATGTAACAGACAATGCCTCTGGACTCTTGAAGAAAGCAAGCTATAAGACTCAGTGGTCAACTTGATCTGACATTCATAAATAACACCTATACCATCTAAAAAAATGGGATTTATTGCATCTCTGGGGCAGCAACCACAGAATGATTAAGTTTAACATGGTCAGGAATACAATTATACTGAGACCAAAAAGCTAGGTGTATAACTTTATCTAAGACTAAATCCAAAGAGATGAGAAAAGCATTGAGACAAATAGGTTGGAGAATAATGTTTAATAACACTTGAGCTGAAGGCAATAGAATGTCTTTAAAACAAAAAAAGTGTCACCAGTAATATAAACAAGTTAAGACTGAGTAACTATGAACTGATATGGATTAACAAACAGATTAGAAGTGAAATAACAAGGGAGAATTGCCTCTGCAAATTCTGCAGGTTAAAAAAAAGATGACTAGGGTGAGTAAAGAAGACAGAAAATGAAAATAGAGATTTGTGGAAATATAGCTATCTGGAAGAAATTTTTCTGGTATCTCAAAATGAAGAGTTGTGCTAGAAAAAATGTAATTGCTTAAAATATTTAAATAGCCTTGAAACTGATAATCACAAGATCACAATGTGGGAGAAAGCCATTTAGCCTAACCTGCCTGTGCTAGCCCTCTGAAAAGTGACTAATTAATCCCATTTTCTCATCTTTTCCCATGGTGCAGCAGATGTATTTCCTTCTTAAGTAAGAATCCAATTCCCTTTTGAAAGTTAATATTGAATCTACTTCTATCATTCATGCAGGCAATGCATTTGTGATCATTTCAGCTTGCTATATCAAACTAATCCTCCTGATCTCCCCCATGGCTTTTTTACCAATTATTTTAAGTCCTGTGGTTACTGACCATCCAGGTTGTGGAAACAGTTTTGATCTATCAAAACTGCTCAAAAGTCTGAAATACTTCTATCACATGTCTCCTCTGCTAGAAAGAGAAAAATTCTGTTGTTTCACCACATAACTGAAACACCTTGGGCTGAACTTGGCAATGTGAAGATGGCCAGAAAGAAACCAGAGATGTACTGCCTGGTTTGTTTTGTATGTTTCAAAACTGAAGCTTGATTTGCCCAATGTATTGATTTCCAAGTTTTATGAATTTACTCTCTGATGAGTCAGGAGGCAGGATGTGGCAATGAAAACTCAATGACTCATGTTCCTGCTAGGAGGCACTTTCCCAAAGTTAAACTTGCAGCAGGATGACCATTCACTCAGTAGAAGTGGGTATCTGTTCAAGGTAGTTAATACGATACCTGGCCTCTATTGTGAAATATATTGATATGCTTGATAGTTGACTAATGCCAGGCAATGACTAGCATTGCAAGACAGATTCTAGTAATCTCTCCTTAACATTTGAATTTGTTACTATTGCCGAAATCCTGCTACTTACATGCTGGGAGTTACCATTGACCAGAAGCTAACTGGAACAGCCACATCAATACTACATAGTGCAGGCTAGAGGCTAGGAATACTGCGATGAAGGCAGCTTACCAGCTGTCTTAGAAGACAGCTTACCACCCTCTTTGAGGGCATTTAGGTGTGGGAAATAAATGCTGGCTGAGCCAGCTATATCCATCTCCTGAGAAATAATAAATAAAATAAATCATCTTTGTCCCTTCTCAGATATTTTTCCCACCAACCTTTAGTCTAATCCATTGATTTACCCTGAAATGACTGCTACTCCATCTTTCTTTCTATGCATTCTTCACAGAGTCTTAAGAGGTGCATCTATTATTTTATCTTTATGACCTGTCGCCCCAGCTACCCCATGTTTGTCCTTGCTGACCTTAAGTGTTCACTACTGCTGGTGCTAGCCTTATCAATGTTCTTTACATTACACCCACCTAACTCACCTCTGCTCATTTCACATTGAAGAAACAGCATCCCGGTGAAGAGTCAGGCCAATAAATCTCAACACTCCTACATTAATTGCCTGCAGACTCATCATTGCGCAGTCAGTTCATTGCATTCTCCTTACAAATCACTGCCAATGTCTGAGGACACTGCAATACTTGAAGTGCTCTGCTCTTACAAGCTACATGAATAGTTATAGGTGCACAAAATGAAAGACAACTTGATAACACTTGAGTTTGTCTGAAATCAGTTTTTACAGTGATAAGCAGAAAGGATTAAGTAATTAAAATAATTATGTTTTAACAAGATGCAAAAATCTTTCTGAATTGCCTTAAATAGACAATGTACTTACTATGTGGTAAGTGACATCGTTATATTTGAGTTCTATGATGCTGGATAATGGTTGTGCAAAATGATTTGTAGAGATGCTTATTAGCATGAATTATGTAAGTGAAAAGATCTGCATATATCATAGTACTTAATGTAAAATTTTAATGCAACTTGTTTTATTTATTTTCAACACTGAAATAAATATATCATTAACAGAACATTTAGAAATTTATGTGTCGTTTTCACCAAATTTCAGCTTGTCTATTTCTCTTGTTCACATGCACATTAAATCATAGTGAGTGATACTAAGTTGGATAGCCAAAGTTTGAACACAGAGGCAGAATTTTATAGTATTCTAAATGATATGGGTTACTCTTAGAAATGTTACAGATTCATGCGAGGCCACATGGGGAAGATCTCACTGCATATTTTAACTGTATGTCAGACAACTGAACAAGATTCTTACTAGGCAAGCAACAAGTTGCCTATTATCAAACTTATTAACTGCAAATCTTGCTGCATTAATGTACAACTTTCTTTCCTATCACCAGCCACAAACAAACTAAATGTTGAGAATTCTCATCATTAAAGTCAGGACAGGTATTTGTTGAATTCTGCTTGTCACATGCTCCAATGGACCTCCACCTTGGAGACCAAGCACAAGTTTCTCAAGGCATGCTTCATGGGCATTGGCCTTACCCAACCCATGTCCATGGACATTGCCATCCAACATATGGCAGCCTCTTAGAAGTCTCATGGCACATCTCCAATCCATTTACAGTGCACTTATACACTTCAATGTACACCTTGGTGTGAAATATTGTAATGCTGAAGCAATATTTGCACTCAGCTCATTGCCTTAAGCTGGCAGCATTGCCAGGAGTTTGCTTGGACCTTCAGTACTCACTCACTTTTAAACTACCTGGATGCTCTCAGCATCCCTGCCTTACCCTGCCTTGCCTATTTGTGCCTGCCTCGTCAGCAAGTCATGCCAAGCACAAAATACTGCTGAGAAAAAGATATGAAAGGACTACAGATGCTGCAAATCCGAAACAAAGACAGAAAGTATTGGAAAATCTCAGCGGGTCTGACAGCATCTATGGAGAGAAATCAGATTTAATGTTTCAGTCCAGTGACCTGAAAGAAAAAGGGTGAAGAAGGGTCACTCGAGCTGAAATGTTAACTCTAATTTCTCTCCACAGATGCTGCCAGATCTGCTGAGTTTGTCCAGTAATTTCTATTTTTGTTGCACAATACTGCTGCACTGCCTTGCCATTTAGCACAGGCACAAATCCAGGAAGTTGTCATGGTTGTTAGCAGTCCTCAGTCAAGCCAAAAGAGATAATCTTTAGTCAGAGAATTCATGCACATGAATTCAAGAGTAACCTCTGGTATCAGTCCAGGGGCTTGGACAATCAGAGTCAGGGTGCGGTCCACTCAGTGGTGAGGAGCTGGATGTCAGGCAGCCCACCTCCTATCTTGACTCTTTTTGCTCTTGTATCACCTGAAATGAGAGAGGCAGGTATCAAGGGAGATGAAAGTGGGTGGCCCAGCTGTTGCGTTTACAGCAGGTGCAGATATGTCCTGAGTGAGTGAGTACAGAGTGCAGGGAGTATGCAGGATTAGAGGTGTTGAATGTTAGGATGGATGACGATGAATGAGGGTAACTATTGCAGCAGGTACCGTCAGTGGTAAATGTGACTCTTGGTGGTAGACGTGTGTAGTAGCAGAGATAGACTGAGTGTGATGTTTCTGAGAAAAGTGAATATCACGCTGCTGAAGTTGAGAATGTCATTGACCTTTTTTCTACTGTGCTATGCAGTTCTTCAAGTGGCTGAGACACCACTGACTTGGGTGGCAAACAAGGACCAGGCTAGCATGGTCTGGTGTCACAGCCTCTTTTGCTGATACTGGAGAAAGGGGACATCCTTTCCCTGCACCACCCATTCAGCAAGATCTCCAGATCCAAGCCCAAAATGCAGGGTTCTCTTCTCTGCCATGTCCAGAACAATGCCAAGATCTGTGCAGGGCCAACAGGACTTGTCTGGTTGCCTTTAAAGATTGCTGGTCCAATCCAGGCTGTCCTGACAATGGTGAACTGTTTCAGGACCAACAAGTGGTACTATGGGGCTAGAATCAGAGAAAGGGGCACTACAGATGCTGGGTAGTTACTGAGCTGTTTGTAAGATGTGATACCTTTTCTGTGGAACTTGGTATACCTGAAATAAACATTAGATTCAGTCCAGGGAACCTGATACATGATTATACCTTGCCATTTGAAAAGAATGAAACTTTGCAGCAGCTGCTTGTTATGACAATTGTGCCATGAAACCAATGTTAAACATACTGAGAGGCTGCAGTTTTAACAGGGGGCAAGATCATAGAGAACTAGCACCATTTAAAGCTAAGCTGCATTACTTAAAACCAGACTGCATCTCTTAAAAAGGCCATGTATTCTGGCCATAGCTAATGTTGTAGTTCCTTGGAGACAAATCAAGACCACGTGGAGATGGTAGAAATGGTACAGCAAGTGCCAAGACATTTTGCTTTGCTGGGAGCTTTATTGCAAGAGGTTGACAGGAGGCTTTCATCCTTCACAAGCTGTGTGGCCCTCCAGACTACAGCTGAGAATCATCAATCTAACAAGAGAACCTGGATGCTGTCCAAAAGGTTTAATACCTTCACACAAGTAGTCAAAATCAGTAAACGCGACCAGCTGCAATTAAAAACAATCTGTAACCTGTATCTGGAAATACCGTAGAAGGTTATCACTGAAGAAAGAGCTGAGAACTCTGGTTGCTCAGTTGCAGTGTCCCTACCTCTAAGTTAGCAGGCCCATGCAATAACATCTCTGAACAGGTTGATTTAAAATCAAATATCTTAAAGAGACCTGACATGATAAATGAGGTGACAAACACTTCCCAATTTCTCTGGCCTTACAGAAATGAGCTCAGCAACTTGACAGGCAATATCCTCTAAGGAAAACAGAGTATTTGTACCTGAAGCTGTCTGCCAGGACAGACTGTCACCATTTTATCAAGGTCATATAGGTATAGCGTGGGTGAGACTATTGGCCAGGGATTAACGGTGATATGAAAAGGTTAATGAGGATGTCGAGGACATGCTAGAGCCACTAGCCACAGCAATGAAGAGAATGCATTTACCCACAAGATTCTGTTGGTTCCTTTGTCGAAGATCACCATTTGATCTCTTTATTATGAATGGAGGTAACTTTATCTTACCTTTATTTCTCCAAATCTCCAATTGTCAGAGAAACGAGAAACATGGCAGACATGTTTAGTGCCATATTCAGTCTGTTTTTGACAATAGACCACAGTTTATGGGCAGATCTTTCAGGGGGATATATGTGGCAAATGGGTGTGAACTGTGTGACGTCCTCACTGCACTAGCCTCGTTCAAACAGTCTCGCTTGGCGACTAGTTTACACCATTAAATCACTCATCTTGTCGGACACAGATACAGGAATTTCATGTTGGCATGTTACATCTCAGAGCTAGGTCTCCACGTCGGGGCCAGCAGAGATCATGTCCAGAAGGCGAATGAGAACAACATTACCAAGCTACCATCTATCCAAATTTTCCAAGATGTAGGAAGTCCTTTGCAACAAACAAGCAAGGGCGAAGATGGTGCATGACCCCTATGCTTGTGTGGAGCTACGTTAACAAAGTCAGACATCCCACAATGGGGACATGGAAGCTGCAGGGGTTTCCAAAGTGCACAGGATTTAGGATTTCACAACACGTAATGATGCAGCACTGAAGAGGAACAGAAACTAGTTACAGCAACTGTGCAATAACAAATTGTGCACAGCAAATATGACTGAGCACACCAGACAAAAACAATATGGTGGAACAATAATCAAGACTGATGGCATGTCTGTCAATCAAGAACAACTGAGGGTGAAATCCACACTTCCAGAAAATTATCCCTAACAAGGTTTGGAAGAGATGTGCAACCAAAACTTTGAGGTTTCTTGTAAATTTCACAATCCCTATCAATACGTAACTAATTATGCTATTAACTTCCCTTTATGTGTTTGCATTTGTAAAAATGATTGCTATCTTTGGAAATACAGCAGATCGGTGTTATCACTTTATGGAGCGATGTTTCTTGAACAGATTTCTTTGAAGTCTCATCACCACATACTTCTGAACTGCAGCACTCTATGCACACATTGTATCTGGAGACTTCTTTGTGCTGTGTGTATTTGTTTACTTATAAATAAACCTACTGGAGATCTTAAAGAAAACTAAATCCATTTAGCTAATTTATGCTGCACTTAAATCATACTGAAATATCAACGTAAATGATGTTTTTTGTTTCAGGCCTGTGGCCATGAGGATGCTATGAATATTGGTCATTATTAGATGGTAATGTCAGGAAACGTTGAGTAATGGAAATTTTTGATTTTTTTTAAGGTGAGCCAGGGTCTGGTGATGTGCCTGACTGTCACATGTGTCTGACAGCCTATTCAAAATATGGATGGATCAGATTTCTCTCACGTTCTCCTCCCCCTCTTCATCATTCTCCTCTGGCTGAAGTGATCATCAAACCGAGGAGGGTGAACACTATCCCACCATGATAGACACATTCTGGAGCATTTAACATACTAGTATGAATTGGGAAGCCCATTGCAGCGATCACTGGAGGGTTTCTCATGCAACATCTGAGTTTAGTAGCTGAAAGATTGTTGGAACAGTGATGGCACAAAATGAATGATTGACCTTTACCAGGATATTGGACATCCACTGTCATGATGTGCTGTTAACAGTTGCACACCAATTACCAATGGCTCAGTGGTTAGCACTGCAGCCTCACAGCACCCAGGACCTGGTTCAATTCCAGCCTTAGGCAATTGTCTGTGTGGAGTTTGAACATTCTCCCCGCATCTGAGTGGGTTTCCTCTGGATACTCTGGTTTCCTCCCACAATCCAAAGATGAGCAGGTTAGGTGAATTGGCCATGCTAAATTGTCCATAGTGTTAGGTGCATTAGTTAGGGGAATGGGTCTGGATGGGTTACTCTTCAGAGAATCAGTGTGGATTTGTTGGGCCGAATAGCCTGTGTCCATACTGTAGGGAATCTAATCTACCTCTTGAGTAAGTAAGACATTTTATGGTTTCAATACATCTTGCTATTGAAATGTGGTACACACAAAGATAGCAAGCACTCCCTGCACAGTGGGGGTGCTACTAAACTGGCAAAGCCAGCAAATGCTCTTCCTACTTTCTGTTTAGAGGCAAAACAATGGAAATCATTCAGACTCAAAACATTAACTTCCTCTCTTTCCATGGATTCTGTCTGATCTGCTGTGATTTCCAGCATTTGTTGTTTTCAGTACAGATTCCAGCATCTGCAATAATTTGCACCTAGATCACCTTTATTCTGTTGTATAGAGCCTCCGTCATCTCTCAGATGTAGCATTGAATAGGGAACAGACAAATGTTTGCTGTAACTTCTTTTCGACTCTGGAAGGAAATGCCGGCAAAAATTCACGTTACCTTGAAATCGACTGGTACCATTGCACTAGCCGTGTTCCATGGCTAATGGCCGAGTTTGAAGAGACAACCCAGTTCTGTGGTTATGTTCTTAGTTACATGTCACTACTGAAAGCTTAGCTTTTTGCATGGGTGCAGGTAAGAAACATGTTGCGTACAGACTCTAGATGGATGAGATCTCCTGCTAACAGCTCTCCTTCATCCACAAGCAGATTGACCACTTTGTTGTGTCCTTTTTATCTCCATTTGCTATTGAATCCAAGGAGGCTTCAACTTGCCTAAAGGTAAGCTTTGTGCTCTGCAGTTTTACAGTAGTAACTAAAGCCTTCTCAACATCCAGCATCATGCCCCGCAGAATTTGCCAACATTTTTGAACTCTTCCAAATATTTCATACTTCCACAAACTCAGCAGGAGCAAGTAGAAAGTAATTAGCAAGAAACCCAAAAGTTGGATGATGTTGCCTTAATAATGCTGATGCAAAATCCCTCTTACTGCCATACACCAATTCAGCTGCTTGTGGTTAACGGAGGGTGTTAATTAGAATGTTGTCAAAAATGCAGGTCAAAGGCTAAATTAGAATTAGAATGTGGCTGTAGTTAGTGAGTTAGTTCAGTTGATTGGATTGCCAATGTGGATGAGTCTGGTGCCAACAAACTGATCCCTGTTCTGACTGGGGTGACTCAGAACCAGTCTTTTTGCCATACCTGTGGTGGTCATCATGGTGTTGTGCTTTAGGCCTTACCTGTGTGTAGTTAAGAGAAGAATGACAAGAAATGTAGGGGAATTGTTTTTGAAATAAAATTTAATGTTCATTCAGTGACCACTTGATCAAAGGCTGAAGGCATACATATAAACTGAAGTAACTTCTCATTCACTAAACTAGATAGCGCTGTTCTTGGAATCTTTGAAAGTTTTGGTGTAACACTTCACCTTTGCCTCCTTGGAGCAGTTATTTTAGTAGTCTTCAACAAATGCTGTACCTGTCTGCATTTGGTGGAAATATTTTCAAATGGAAACATTCTTTTAAAAATAATCACAGTCAGTGCAGTTCAAAAGATTAACAGATATAATTGGAAAAAACAAATTAATTGAGATATAAAAGCATAAATGAACCAGGTAACCCTAAAATATAAAGAGTGATTTGATTGAGAGTTGTACAAATGTTTACTTTGACATTAAGCTCATTAAACACTTTAACAAGTGTTCCAGTCAAAGATGTAACGCTGTTTTTAGGGTCATGATTGAGAGTTGCCAATCATGTGAGTTGGCCAGTGAAGAATCAAATCAGAAAGGCATTAGGAATAAAAACGTTATTAATCTGAATTACTATTCTGTTTGGTGACAGAAAGAACCTGGGTTACAAATGAGAGCTGGCAGCACTGACAGTAAAAATTAGACTCTCTTGTTGGCATTTTGTTCTGGATTCTAATGTCTGATTTTCTTGCTTTAATAATTTGCAATGTTATCAACTGGAGGGATGAATTGGAATTAGGTGACAGCACAAAATCTGGCAGCAAATCGGTTACCTATATGCATTCTATCTGATTTTCCCTTTTATTGATGTTACCTCAGGAGTTAAATTTGACTCCAGCAACTTAACAATTAACAACAAATCAATCATACAAACTAGAATAAAAATGATATCCGTGATGTACTGAAGCCTTGACAAACCATCAACAGTACACAGAAATGTTCAAAATTACAGGTTGCAAACTGAGGATCAGTATGATCTGAAAGAACTGATATCTTCAAGGTGAGACTGTGAAAGTTTTAATACAGTTTTGTTCAAGAAGCCTTGTGAGATGACTCATTGAATTCCTACAGTGTGAAAGCAGGCCATTCAGCCCATTAAGTTCACACCAACCATCCGAAGGGCATCCCACCATCCCTGCATTTCCCATGGGTAACCCATCGAGTCTGCACATCCCTGGACACAATGGGCAATTTAGCATGGCCAATCCAGCTAACCTGCACATCTTTGGACGGTGGGAGGAAACCAGAGCACTTGGAGGAAGCCCATATAGGCAGTCACCACAGACAGTCACCAGAGCGTGGAATTGAACCCAGGTCACTGACACAATGAGGTGCTGTGAAGATTCTACTTAGCCGATTGCAATAAAATTCAAATAATATTAATTAATTTAATCTACAGCATCTCCATATTCCTATGAAAGAACAAAGAGAATGAAACTCACCATTTACGTAAAAGGAGACATTTCATCCTGCAACTCACTTTGGAGGTGATACCAGTCCATCTCAAAAGATAGCCCAAAAAGTGCCAGTTTAGACACATACCTTAGGCCAAGACCTGCAAGTATAAATTATCCCTTTTCTAACTGTGAAGGATTGCATTAGTTTTCACTGATCTTTTTCTCTTTACATACCCATAGAAGTTTTTAGTCAGTTCTTCCATTCCCTGTAAGCTGACTTTTATACTTTATTTCCCCCTTCTTAATCAATCCCTTGGTCCTCCTTAACTTGTGTCTAAACAGTTTCCAATCCTCAGGTCTGTTGTTGTTTTCTTGCCAATTTTAATGCCTGTCTTTTTTTCATCTAATACTATTTCTAACTTCTATTGTAAGCCCTGATTTGGCCAGGTTCTCTTTACATTAAACTTGAAAGGGTTTACAAAAGATTTCCAAGGATGTTGCCAGGATTAAAGGGTTTGAGCTATAGGGAGAGGCTGAATGGGCTGGGGCTATTTTCCCTGGCATGTCGAAGACTGAGGGATGACCTTTTAGAGGTTTACAAAATCATGAGGGGCATGGATGGGGTAAGTATTAAAGGTCTTTTCCCCATGGTAGGGAGTCCAAAACATGGGTTTAGGATGAGACGGGAAAGGTTTAAAAGGGACCTACAAAGCAACTTTTTCATGCAGAGGGTGAGACATGTATGCAATGAGCTGCTAGAGGAAATGCTGGAGGCTGGTACAATGACAACATTTAAAAGGCATCAGCTGTGTTTCTACACAGCACAGTGGACTGGCACAATCTACATCTCTGGGATGTGATGAGATGATGTCTTCTTCTCAGAGCGCAGATTTCTTGCATTCATAAAAGTGTTCATACCAAATGTTGTGATAGATTGCGGGAAATAAGATACTTTGCATATCTTTGGTGTGAATAGCCTAGAAATCAATCAAAGACAGAAGATACAATGTGGAGCTTAACTATTTATTTCTAAACCAAATTCAATTGTGAATCAGAAATTGTTAAGATATCTTAACCAGCCTCACAGACATTGAAATACTTTCAAAGTAAGAACAGAAACTGTTGGAAATCGCAGGTTTGGCAGTAAGTTTGGAGAGAGAAACATTATTAATGATGCAGGTTATTGACCTTTCATCAGAACATAATGTAGTTTGAAATGTAATCATTATTGCTTGTACATAAGCAAATGTGTGTTGAAGGTTATAATATGTTACTTTTATTGCAGTTAGTGAACTTGGGTTTAAAAGTGAAGGAGCTGAAAAAGTGAAGGAAAATGGATATTAGTTTCAGTTCTACAAATGTGATCTTTCTTTTTAGAAAAGGTCAGAAAATCATTTTGAACACCAAATGAAGGACAGCCTTTCCAAGAAAACGTGTGCTTCAAGTTAAATAACTCAATCAACTAGTTGGAATGTTAATAGCTGAATGTTTACAAATTTATGTTTTATGAACTACAGAAGCAGATGGTCGGGGCCACTGGCATATTGACTTCAGAAGAGAAGTCATGTGGCAAAATGGCAAATTTTGAAAAAGAAGTCTCCAGGCCAATAGAGAAGTGTTGTAAATGTCAGTCAGGTCACCAAGTGAATGCCTCTTCTCGTCTTTGAAATGAGCTACTAGATTTTAAAGAGAGCAAATAGAGTCTATTACTCTAGGATTCATACCCCTTCCTGACCTCTGAACAATATTAACCATGCCTCCATCACAGCCCATCCCTGATAGTATTCACCTCCTTTCCTCACATCCAGCAGTGTTCATACTCCTCCTTCAACTAGCTATCTGTTGTCATCTATGTCCCATCCCCCTGACGATATTCACCCATCCCTCTCATTCCCCCCTCACTTACCCCTAACAGTAGTCATCCTTTCCCTCACAGCTCAACAGTATTCACACTTTTTGCTTTAACCCTGACAATATTCACCCTACCTCTCTGATACTATTAATCTCATTCTAACACCCTGCTACCAGCAGTCACCCCCTTCCTGTATTCTGCTGAAAATGCTCACCCTTTCCTCACTCCATGAAACCCTCCTGCAAAATGCAGAATCTTCCAATAACTACTGGCTAGGATCTAGGGATTCTGGATGATTAGTTGGGTATGGTAGGCACTATCCAGTGGAGGATGAGGTAGCAGAGCAGGGAGAGTGAACATTTTTTCAAGGAGGGCTCAAAATTGCTAGAAGTGAGGTGAGCATTGCTGTGACAGAGTGAATATAGCTGGGTTAGGGTGAGCATTGTTAGGATGGGACATTTTTTATTCATTTATTGGATACAGGGATCCTGACTAGTCTAGCATATACTGTCCATCCCTTAAATGCCCAAGAGAAGGTTTTGAGCTGCCTGATTGATCTACTTTAGTACTTGGAGTTAGGGGCAGCCCTAGTGCTATTAGGAAGGGGCTTACAATTATTGAGCCAACAATAGGGAAAGAACAGTGTTACAAATCCAAATCAGGATGGTGAGGGGTTTTGACAGGAAGCTCTTACAGTGATGGTGTTCCCATTTTTCTGCACCCTTATCCTTCAAGGCAGTAGAGTTTACAGGTTTGGAGGTTGCTGTCTAAGGCGTCTTTGTGAGTTGCTATAGTGCATCTTGTTGATGGTACACATTACTGCCATTATGTTTCAATGGGGAACGAAGTGAATGCTCAAGGTGCAATAAAATCATGCAGCATAGAAACAGACTCTTGGCCTATCATGTCTCTGCCAACAAACAAACACTAAATGACACTAATCTCATTTACCTGCACTTGGTCCATTGCCTGCTACACTCCAGTATTTTAAATACTCATCCAGATGTTTCTTAAATGTTGTGAGTGTACCTGCCTTCACCAGCTCTTAGGCAGCATTTCCAGACATCTACCAGCCTTTGGGTGATTTTTTTTCTGAGAACTCGTACAACCCACTTCACATTAAACACTTGGCTTCTGGTCTTAGACAGGTTTGCCTTGGGGAAGAGAAGTTCACAATCTATTCTGCTTATGCTTCTCTTAAAGTTGTATACCTCAATCAGATTTCCCTTCAGCCTCCTCTGCTCCAAGGAAAACATAGCCAGCCTATCCAGTCTCTCCTCATAACTAAGATTTTTCATCCCAGGCAACATCCTGGTGAATCTCCTTTGTGCCCTCTCTCTCTGGTGCAAACACGTCCTTCTGAAAATTTAGCAACAAAAACTGCACAAAGTGTTCCCTTTGTGACCTAATCAATGTTTTATATAGTTGTAACAAAACTTCCTTGCTCCTATAGTCTACACCCTGGCTAATGAAGGCAAACATCTCAGATGCCTTCTTCATCATCCTGTCTATCTATGCTGACACCTTCATGGATCTAAGGACTTGTATACCAAGGTCCCTTTGTTCCTCACTACTCCCAAGGACCTACCATTTCCTGTACATAACTTTTATTAATTATACCTGCCATTGCTCTGCCCAATTTACCAGCTGATCAATATCTGGCCGTAACCTGAGACCATCCTCCTCACTATCAACAACACCCTAATATTTGAGGTGTCTGCAAACTTACTAATTAAACTTTCTACTTTCACATCCAAGTCATTAACGTACATAACAAGGGTCCCAGCACAGGTAAACCACTGCTCTCAGGCTTCTTATTATAAAAAACAACCCTCCACCATTACCCTTTGCCTCCTTTTGTAAGCCAAGTTTGGATCCAGTTTGCCAATTTGCCTTGGATCCAATGAGTTCTTACCTTTGGACCAGTCTTCCATTAGGGACCTTGTCAAGGTAAGTCCATGAGAACCACACCAATTGAACTGCCTTCATGAATACATTTTGTCACCTTTTCAAAATATCCAGTTAAGTTAGTCACAGAGGATCTTCCCCTCACAAGTCCGAGTTCATAATCCCTGATCAGTCCCCGCCTTTCCAAGCATTGATTAATCTTGTCCTTCGAACTTTTTCCAATAATTTCCTTACAACTGACGTCAGGCTAACGGGGCTATAATTATCTGGCCCATCCCTTTAGTGCTTTGAAAATGAAGAAACTACTTTAGCTGTCCTCCAGGCATCTGGCACTTGATCAATGGCTAGCAAAGTATTAAATATCTCTGCCAGGGCCCTAGCAATCTCCTATTCTGCCTTCCATCCCAGCCTGGGATACATTTCATCAGATCCTGGGGATTTATGCACCTGTATGCCCACTAAAACATCTAATACCTCTTCTTTATTAATCTTAATGCTTTAATAATCCCAACTAATACCCCAGACAGCAATGTCTTTCTCCTCTGTAATTACGGACGAGAAGTATTCATTTAAGATTTCACTCATGTTAGCTGGTTACATACTCAGATGGCCCCTTCAGTCTTTAATAGGTCCCACTCTTTCCCTGGTAATTGTACACTGTTTAAAATCTGATTGAAGATTTGTAGCTCGGGTATCCGTTGTTGTGGTTCTGCTCGCCGAGCTGGAAGTTTTTGCTGCAAACGTTTCGTTCCCTGGCTAGGGAACATCATCAGTGCGGTGGGAGCCTCGTGTGAAGCGCTGCTTTGATGTTTCTTCCGGTATTTATATTGGTTTGTTCTTGCCGCTTCCGGGTGTCAGTTTCAGCTGCAGTGATTTGTATCTGGGGTCCAGGTCGATGTGTCTGTTGATGGATGTTCTTGCCGTTTCCGGGTGTCAGTTTCAGCTGCAGTGATTTGTATCTGGGGTCCAGGTCGATGTGTCTGTTGATGGATGTTCTTGCCGTTTCCGGGTGTCAGTTTCAGCTGTAGTGGTTTGTATATGGTGTCCAGGTCAATGTGTCTATTGATGGAGTTTGGGGATGAATGCCATGCTTCTAGGAATTCTCTGGCTGTTCTCTGTCTGGCTTGTCCTATGATAGTGGTGTTTTCCCAGTCAAATTCATGTTGCTGGTTGTCTGAGTGTATGGCTACCTAGTAGCCATACACTCAGACAACCAGCAACATGAATTTGACTGGGAAAACACCACTATCATAGGACAAGCCAGACAGAGAACAGCCAGAGAATTCCTAGAAGCATGGCATTCATCCCCAAACTCCATCAATAGACACATTGACCTGGACACCATATACAAACCACTACAGCTGAAACTGATACCCGGAAACGGCAAGAACATCCATCAACAGACACATCGACCTGGACCCCAGATACAAATCACTGCAGCTGAAACTGACACCCGGAAGCGGCAAGAACAAACCAATATAAATACCGGAAGAAACATCAAAGCAGCGCTTCACATGAGGCTCCCACCGCACTGATGATGTTCCCTAGCCAGGGAACGAAACGTTTGCAGCAAAAACTTCCAGCTCGGCGAGCAGAACCACAACAATTGTACACTCTTAATACACTTATAAAAAGCCTTGGGTTACTTCTTGGACCGATCTGCGAAGATATTTTTGGCCCCTCTTTCCATCATCATTTGCTTTTTAAGCAACCTTTTACAGTCTGTATACTTTTGAAGGGTGTACCTGATGTAGGCTTCCTTCTTTTTTTTCACAAGACTCTTGATATCCCTTGATATCCAGGGTTCCCTAAACCTGCTGTCCTTCCCCTCCAGGTCTTGTTGTATATGAACATAGATTGCTGTAGATCTGTGGAGTCATAATTGTGCAGAATGTTGTGCAATCAATGGTTGGTCATGGGTCACGTCAACTCCAGCTTCCCAGATTGCCTTGATCCCTGCAATTCCCCCACCCATGCAACAGGTCCATGGCAGATGCCATCTTCCTGGAATGTCTGGATAACAAGGATACCCACGTCAGGCTCCTACTTATTGACTACAGCTTCACCTTTAACACCATAATTCCAGACAATCTAATCTCCAAACTCCAGAGCCTAGGTTTGTGCTCTCCGCCCCTCCCCCAACGTAACTGGATTCTCGACTTCTGACCAACAGACCACTGTCAGAAAAGATAGGCAACAATACTTCCTCCATGATGACCCTCAACACAAGTGCCCTGAAAGGCTGCTTACTCAGTCCCTTACTGTACTTTCTTTACACACAAGATTGAGTGGCCAGATTTTGCACCAACTTCATTTACATGTTTGCTGACGACACCACTGGTGTAGGTCAGATCTCAAATAACAACAATATAGAATACAGGAAGGAGACAGAGTGCTTAACAACATGTTGTAAAGATGACAATCTCTCCATCAACATCAGCAAAATGAAGGAGCTGGTCATTGACTTCAGGAGGACATGTCCCTGTCTGCATCAATGGTGCTGAGTTGGAGATAGTTGAGACCGTCAAGTTCCTGGGAGTGATGATCACCAACAATCTCTCCTGGTTCACCTACATTGACACTACGGTCAAGAAAGCACAGCAAGGCCTCTACTTCCTCAAAAGGCTAAGGAAATTCAGCATGTTCATAAAGGTTCTTACAAATCTTTATAGATTCACCATAGAAAGAATCATATCTGGATGCATTACAGTTTGATATGGCAACTGTTCTTCCCACAGCTCAGTTCATTACGCAAACCAGTCTTCCATCCATTGACCCCATCAATAGTTCCTGGTGCCTCAGGAAAGCAACCAACATAATCAAAGACTCCTCCCAAACCAGTTGTATTTTCTTATACCCTCTTCTGTCGGGCAGAGGATATAAAGATTTGTACGCATATACAAACAGATTCAAGAACACATTCTTTCCCACTGTTATCAGACTTTTGAATGGACTTCTTTAATGTTAATGTTGAACTCTCTCTGCACCTTCTCACCAGCTGTAACATTGTATCCTGCACCCTGTTTTGTTACCCTGATGCAATTGTATTGTACACATAAAATAAAACTTTTCACTGTAGCTCTGCACATGTAATAAATCAAATCAAATCAAATAAAATCAAACCAAATCAAATCATCAACAACCATCCCTACTTCTTACCTAATGATGGAGGGAAGATCAGTGATGAAGTAGTTGAAGGTGGTTGGGCCTTGGATACATTGGTAATTGTTAATTTATTTAGTGTTTTGCTGGTATTACATCTGAGAGTGTGGTGCTGGAAAAGCACAGCAGGTCAGGCAGCATCCGAGGAACAGGAGAATCAATGTTTCAGGCATAAGTCCTTCAGCAGGAAGCCCTTCTTGGTGAAGTGCTTGTGCCCAAAACATCGATTCTCCTGCTTCTTGGATGCTGCCTGACCTGCTTTTGCAGCACCACACTGTCGACTCTGATCTCCAGTGTCAGCAGTCCTCACTTTCACTTGGTATTATATCTGCTATGAAAAGCTTGAAATAAATTCAAGTGAAAATCAAGATAAGTGCAAGGAAAACAGCCCAGGTCTCTATAGTTCCAAACATTTGATATGACTATTATTGGAATTACAGAGCAGTTTTGTCAGTGTAAATTTAGTAAGCAAAAACTTAAAATTATGGTGTAAGAGCTGTGGATGTCCACCTGTTGGAATTACTTGTGAGTCCTGAGGCACATCAGAGCTTTAAGTTGAGTCAGAAGCATCATCTTATATTAAAAAAATTTGGCCCAAGTTCCATGATGGCAAAATCTTATACTAGAATACTCCCTGATTACTATAACCAGGTTTAGATTATGCACTCAGTTCCTGAAATGAAATTTGAAGGAATTTTCTGACATAAACCTGCTAAATAATTGTTATTATTCACAGTTAAATATTTTCCTGTGAATTATTTCTGACAGATTTGCAAATAATTGGTTTGTAACCATTTCTGCATGTTCTGAAGAGTGATACAGAGATGAAAATATCAGCATGACATTTCGAGTAATCCTTTGTAATGGTTTTTGTCACCCCACTGTCACAAGATTGTGGTCAAAATTGCTACTTGACGAAATGCATACAGACCTTACTTGTGAATGTCATAGAAACAACAGGCATGTAATCTCAAAGATAAAAAAAATCCTAAAATCTTTTTAAATTGCTTTTGAATAGTAGGAAAAGGCCAAACATTTTGAGAACTTTATGAACTAGTTACATGCAGTCTGTTTAACCTGAGCATGTTATTAGTGGTTGAGTTCAACGTTGTTAAAGAATTGCCAGATAAATGGCAAATCATTCGGTTAACAATTGCTTTATAATTATTTTGTATGCAAATTGAATTTCATATTTGTACTTCTCCTGCCTCTTTAAATACTATACTCAATGCAAAAATATTAATACAATAGATTTTCCACTGAGAAAATATTATCATGTCAAACTGTAGCAATAATTAATCTAGAAATTGAATTTGAAGGTTCATTTACATTTTACTTTTGAAGTAATATGCACTCAGAAAATAACTTCTCATAAAAACCTATTATTAATTATGTCATCATTTTAGACTTCTGCATAATTTTTTCTTGATTTGTGGCTAACAAAAGTCGAATTACCTACATCTGACATACAAAATGCAACTCTGAACAAAAATGTATCACTGTCCAAGATCTTCCCAAACATCTGTAGGGAATCTAATGTAATCTAATCTCCAAAACTGCAGTTGAATGGAAACGATAAGTCTACTGTGACAAAATAAGTTAAATTACTAACACTAATTGGATAACCCCATATTAAGAATTCATTGTGCGCTAAACTGAACTAAAAATGTGACACGAAAATATTGAAAACGATATTCTTCGTTGAAAGATGTATTCAGATCCAAAATGTTTTTTTTTGCTTCTGGTCTGGTAATTATGAGCCAGGGAACTGAAGCAGTCCTCAAGAATTTAATAGAAGAACTGCCACATTCATCTTGTTGTTCAAAGTGTGTTATTCCAGTTCAACATATTAATTTCATGCTTCTGAGTGCCAAATGTACATTGCTGCAATGTAGTCTATTTATTTAAAAGCGATAACGTGATACAAATTATGCAAATATAAGCATGCAAGCTATTATTAAGTAATATTTGCTGTTTCATCATAATGTTTCCCTTGAAATCTCTGTTTTGTCTTTTAAATGTGCATACATTATCATAGAATCCCTACAATGCAGAAAGAGGCCATTCAGTCCATTGAATCTGCACTGACCCTCCAAAAAGCATCCCACCAATCCTCCAACCTCATACCCATAACTCTGCATGGGTTTTATTTTACCATGGCTAACCTACCAAGCCTGCAAATCCTGGACACGACAGAGCAATTTTTAGCATGGCCAATCCAACTAACCTGCACATCTTTGGACTATGGGAGGAAACCAGAACATCCAGAGGAAACCCATGCAGGAGAACGTGCAAACTCCACACAGACATTTCTCCACTGGAGTACCTTTCAGATTGTATAACATCATCAGTTTAGATGGAGTTCAATGTAACATGAGTATTAATTTATTATCTTAATAAGGATGGACTATTGTTTAGACAAGCTAAGAACATAAGGCATTATTTGCTAAACAACATTCGTGAATTGCTTGAATTTTTATGATGATCAAACATAGACAATGGGAGAGACCTCATGGTAACTTTTACTGAAAGGATTGGACACTCTGGCAGCAGGAAACATGTTGAGTGGGTAAGTGCCGAACCAGAGGACACAACTTAAAAATACGGGGTAGACCATTTAGGACAGAGATGGGGAGAAACTTCTTCACCCAGAGAGTGGTGGCTGTGTGGAATGCTCTGCCCCAGAGGGCAGTGGAGGCCCAGTCTCTGGATTCATTTAAGAAAGAGTTGGATAGAGCTCTCAAAGATAGTGGAATCAAGGGTTATGGAGATAAGGCAGGAAGCGGATACTGATTAGGAATGATCAGCCATGATCATATTGAATGGCGGTGCAGGCTCGAAGGGCTGAATGACCTACTCCTGCATCTATTGTCTATTGTCTATTAGAGTTTCATTTATTCTTTTATCAAATAACTCAAATTCTTCAACTGCTGAGGTGTGAGTCAATCTCACCTGGGGTTGATTATTTTGCCCAGGTTTCTGGATTACTTATTGGTTCACATACCTGTTGTGTAAGGTAATAGTTCTATAAGGGTGAGGCCTAAAGTCCAGCCAATCTGATAATGTCATACAAGCTTGAATGATATAGCACAACATCATATGACCTATGGACATATGTCCACAGGTCTCCTCATTGTCTTCATAAAAAGGGATGAATTTTCCCAGTCACTGAATGATGTGGGTGTTGGCAAAAGAGTTTTGAATATTGCAGGAGGTAGGCAGTAAGGAGATTCCTGGCATTGACAGCAAAATGTCTGAATTTTCAACTAGGTATTGAACAAGATGAGATTTTCATTAGTGAATGCGAAAGGCCTATTTGTATACTTTTATATCCTAATTCTTACATCATCTCATCTCATTGATAAGCAGTACTCCTGCCTGCTGGATAGAAACCAGACAGGGACAATTCCTGACAGGAAAGGTAATCTGGTGACTCCAATTCGCTGTTTGTTCTTCTGGACCTGGATCTTGGCCACAAGTCACCAACATGTTGGGGCATGTTTCATGGGCAGCAACTGTGCATACTTCCATTCACTGTGACTTCCAGGCACCTGTAGCCTGGGTGCTAATTTCCCTCTGTCTTTGGGCAATTGAGGGGAACTGGCAGACTGCCAGAGATTGACTGAGTACATAGCTGGGCTTTAAAAACTTACAAGGATAATGGAGATAAATTCTCCATAAACCCAGTCAAAACTAACATTTAGTTGATTTCTGCTAAAATTCAGGTGAATGTCAAACAAACTAATGTACTTAATTGCTGACATGGAATTAGTTACAAATTGCTAGGACACAAATTGCTAGCCATTTCTTGTTGAGACTGAATAGTGGTTTATCCTCAAACTCTTCCACCTATCAGGCTTTTTGACCCAGTCAAAGAAAAAGGGAATTAATGGCAGCAACCACTTCCCCACAATTATCACAGTGACCATTGAACAGCTTTATCCAGTTAATAAAGCAAACTGGTTTGTATATGTAGCAGATACACTAGATTACTCTAAATACAAATATAAATAAATACTACTGCATGTTGAGTGGTAAAATCAAAACCTTCATTTGTACTGATGGCCTTAATATAAACAGTATGAAATAATTTACACCCAAAAAACTTAAGTGTTCTTGAACAGTAGGAGTTAATATTACAATGGAAAGGTTGGGATAAAGAAGGACAGCAGTAATTAGGGGGAATTGATGCCCACATTTTTCACATCTGTGTCAGATTGAACCTTCCTCCCAGCTCAGTGTTTAGATAGGGACATTTTAAATACTTACCAGGTTGATTGCAGATTTGCAATGGTTACTTCAAGGACTCCTATTAGACTGCAAGTAGACTTGGCTCTCTTGAATGGATCCCTGTTGTGTTAAACATAGCAGGCAGCATACTTCTGGTTCATGATGAGAATCTGCCTCCTGCTCACCATATCTTTTTATTAGGAAGTCCTCTAGTAAGCAATAAATGGGCTTCGTAGTTTAATTTATATGTCCATATGCTTGATACAAACAATTAAACTATCTTTCTTTAACAATATATCACAGAAAAAGATCATTCTAGATTTTCATAAGCAATCCTTTTTAGTAATTGCCATGCAGTTAAGTAAATCGATTCCAATCTCTCTATTGCAAGGTTTTGAAAATCTGGTTAGTTAGCTGTGATTCACACTAAAATAATTAGGCAGTCAGACATTCTGATTATGTGCCATGAAGCTCATTTACATTTTCAGCTTTGTGATATGCTATTGTACTCATTAACTAAAATAGACATGTGGCCTTACTGCTCATGTTTGTAAGTGGATACACGCTCTATTTGATTTCTTCCTGAGCTATCATTTCTAAATTACAATACCAGTAAATCACAGGGTAGAACACTGGCATTGTTACAAAATAATAAAATGCACTTGTTCAGAGTGCTGATTTAGTGTTTCTGCACATTGAGTGATGAGAGGCAAAGTATTCTGTATTTTTAAATTATATAAATGAGAAGATTCTAAATGACCAAAATGTGTATGATGTTCTCAGATTTACAAAATGGCATAAACTCAACACATAATTACCCAGTGCAAAATGGACAGGCAGCTGGCCTTATTGTCCTGTGATTCACATGTTGGCAATCAATTTTATTCACTAAAAAATACCTACTTCCAATGCCTTTAAGACTAATTATATCCCTGATATAATGGAACTTGTATCTTTTCCAGTTTTTGTCCAAAGCATTAACATAATTCAGTTCCAACAATCTGCCTCTTGGATTTAACATGAGGCCTGGATTCCTGAATAGGTATTCCTGACAAGGATTAATCGACAACCCTAGTTAGGAAAACCCAACTTTACAGTTCCTGACATTCTATCTATTTATTTCAAAGGATAAAAAAACTCAAAGGCTGGAAACCCACAGTTTCTTGACAGATATTTACTGCACGCAGCTCCTATCATCAAGGTGACCAGATCAGAATTAGTCCTGTCATATCATTATTAATCCTCTCAAATTGACATATTTTATCATAAATAATTGGAATGGTGACTAAACACCTTTATTTGTAGTTAGATTGAAGGAAATTAAGAAACTTGACATCGAGGAAATAGATCATGGTGAATGCACCAATTATCCTTAAGAACAACTTCGGCAGGAACATCAAAGGTTCTTTGGATTAAATGAATAAAAGCTGTTTTCTTTTAGCAAAGCAAATGTAGTCAATTTCATTTTCTCACAAGTCTTTTTCTATCAATACGTTATTCATCAGCAAGGGATCAAAATTCAGCCTTTCATCTCACCAGCTACCAGAATTTCGAAGAACTTCAGCACTTCAGATATCAAAAATCAATGTTACCATTTGCTCACTTTGAAGTTTAAAAAATCCTGAAACGAATCTAAAGTAAACTTCATAAATACAATTCACAGTGGAGAACAAGTACAAAATACAATGTCATTCAATCTTGAAATTCTGATTTTTACAAAATGGAAATAGCTTGTGTTACAGTAATGTATTTCCTTTTGTTCACTAATGTCACAATAAGATTTTCTGTCTGAGAATAAAAGCAGAGTTTTTTCTGTTTCTGAAGACATTCATTGTTTTTTTCATGTATAACTTCAACATACTGCCAAAAGGTATTGTGTACCTCACAGCCTTTCAGACTTGACAGCCTTTTGCATTTTCTCATGGACATTCCAGCTTTTTCATTCAATCCGCTAGTTGGCCTATTAGTCATGTAGGAAGAAAGGATAAGTTTTCTTTTCCTTCTGCCCTCTGCCCTAAGGCAGGTCAAACCCATGATTTTCACCATGGGTGTGGTAAGGAGGCAAGTCCAGAACTTGTGCCAGCTTGAAGGGAAAATCAAACCCTGTGTTATGCCAATCTTATCTCCACCCACTGTCCAGCCAACTAAACCAGCACCCCTCCATCCCACAGCCCCCACAAGTTGCTTTGGTAGCACACATTTACATGCATATTGCAGCCCGAAACAATGGAAAACTCCCAGTTGAAGAATATGAAAAAATAATTTTAAAAAATAAAATGTTGACTTTTATCTAAATAAGTTTGGAATATAAAAAGTTAGTAAGCAATGCTCTGGTCACACGTCACCTTCAGCAGATCACATACAGAGTATTGTATTCTCTTCTGAGCACAGTAGCATGCTCAGCAGAGATCTCTTGACCTTGGTTAGATTACAATCCAGAAGCAGCAATATTTTGTTAATGATGAAAAGGTGAAAAGGTGCAGTTTAGGTATTTTGTTAAGATTAGTGCAAAGCCATTTAGGAGTGAAATCGGGAGGCACTTTTTTTCACACAAAGGACTGGACAAATGTTGAAGTCTTTCAGAAAAGGCTAGATGTTGAGTTAATTGAAATTGCAAAAACCTTTTTTTTATTTAACTAATTGATGTGATGGAAAGATAATTAAAGGGCTTGAGACACAATCGCTTAGAATAGAATAGAGGAATACTTTTGAGGGATTGACTGGCATTCTGCAGTTTCCGTGACTGTGAGAGAGGCAAAGTAACCTACAAAACTTAGATACCCCATGGGCAGAACATTCAAATTCAATCGAGAGCGAGAATGAGGTGACCTCCACAGGAAATCAACAATCAACAGGCTTTGTAAAATTGTAATTACCTCTCTTAAACAATGTAATGACAGTCAACCATATGACTTGCCGACGTCTGTATTATTCCTGTAAAATATCCTGCCTTCGTGAGTGGAGCAGAGACTTGATGAGAAGTGCCACCATAGGTAGCCTACATGACTCCTTTGGTGTCACTGAGAATTTCTGGCTGGCTGTCTGATAATAAAGCATCGACCGTTATATCAAAACATATGTCATCCGGATTTACAGAAAAAAAACTTCAACTCTACCTCCTGCCAATCAGGTTTTGGTACCCATTGTTGAGTTTTGAATACTAATTACAGGTGGCTTGGGGTAGATCATTGCCCCAAATTCTCCTTGCCATGGTGAATTTAAGGATCACAGAAACTGGTCTGTCAACAATGGTTTGGCTCTGAACCAATTGTTCTCTTAAAACAGGTTGTATGCCTGCCATCACAAAGATTTTGAGGCCAAGATACACATCCAGGGTCAAAACTGAGGAGCATTGATTAAGTTTCACAAACATGTCTCCATTCTGTTTGTGTTGCAATATTACTTGTGGGGTACCTGCAATCTTAGCAATTGTTCCACCTAGAGTATATTGTTTCATCTTTGTAGTCTGTACCCTTTGTTTCTTCAGCTTTGATATCTGATCCTACAGGATAGGGCATTCATTTCTGTCTCAAGCTTACAGTTATTGGGACATGCAATGACAAAAATAAACTCTGCAAGATCTGTCTACTGTGACCTCATGAGCAACTCCTATGGCAACAAGGCTCATCTTGAGGAGAAAGTATTCCTTTTCACTTTCTATCATTTCCAACCTGAAATTATTATATAGCTTACCTCTTGCTTTCAGATACCGCTACTTTTATTCCTACAGGAACCACAGAGCCTTCTTCTCTAACAACCTTGTCTCTTTCCAGTCTGGCTAATATATTCTCTCTTCCCAGCAAAAACTGTTTCCTCTCTTGTCAGCTCTAAAGTGAAGGTTTCCTTCTGGAGTGCTGTGACTGCTTATTGGTCCTTCTGCTTTAACTGTTAATTGACTCTTTGTTTCTTCTTAAACAATAGTAATTGCTTAAGATTGTTGGCAGCATGGTGGCTCAATGGTTAGCACTGTTGCCTCACAGCACCAGGAACGGGGTTTGACTCCAGCCTCGGATGACTGTCTGTGTGGAGACTGCACATTTTCCCTGTGTCTGTGTCAGTTTCCTTCCACAATCCAAAAGATGTGGAGGTTAGGTGAATTGGCCATGCTACATTGCCCATAATGTTCAGGGATATATGGGTGAGGTGCATTATTCTAGGGCAAATGTAGAGTAATAGGGTAGGGGAATGGGTCTGGGTGGGTTACTCTTCAGAGGGTTGGTGGGGACTTGTTGGGCCAAATGGCCTATTTCCATACTGTAGTGATTCTATGAAAACGTCTATGATGTAATGTTTCTAAAGTGGTTAATTCACTTGCCTTCAAAAAATGCTTCCCCCCCTGGGTCAAAAGGGTTTTCTCCACTGTTGTTATTTTGAGGTATTTCAGAATGGTGCCTCCTGCTAATCAGCATATTCTACTGAGCTCTGGCTACATACTATTGGTGGTCTCTTCACTACCACAATGATCACTGTCCTCCAAGTGTTCTTCTACAGCTACTTGATCCATTTGTCCAACTCATTCCCAGGAACCAGACCTAACAATTTCTTCTTTGTCATTGGACTGAAAACATACTGTGATGGAAAAATTTCCTGAACAGATTCTGGGAACTCTTTCTTCCTCTGCTTTTAGAAAACTACAATCCTAATCTATATTCAGATAATGAAAGTCTCCGATTATGACTGGCTATAATTCTCGCATCACTTTGTTATTGCCTTGCAAATTTGTTTCTCTACGTCTTTTCCACTATTTGGTGCCTATAGATTACACCGAACAATGTAATTGTTCTTTTTATTTAGTTCCTTAGCCTCAGCATAATAGATTCTGCTGTTACCCATCTATAATGCTTCCTCTCTCCAATATTACAATGTTCTCATTAATGCATTCTGCCATCTCTCCCCTTTACTAGCATTTCTGAATAGCTTATATCTAGATATATTTAATATCCAGACTTCACATTCTTTTAGCCAAGTCTTTGTTATCATCACAACATTGTATTTCCACATGAGTTTCTGTGCTCACAACTGACCAGTCCTATCTTTACATTCTGTGCATTCTCATATAGGCACAGGAATCCTATTTTAGACTTTACTACTTTGCACCTTACACTGAATCCATTTATAAGCTTACTAGTTCATACTCTAGTGCTTTCTGTTTCTCCCCTTTCTGGTCACCCTTGCATTTCCTTCTGGTTCTCACACCCCTGCTACATTAGCATAAACCTGTCTGCAAGGAAATTGACCCCAGCTGTTTAGGTGTAACCTGTCTAGCCTGGACAGGTGCTAACTCTCCCAAAACTAACCTCATTATCCCAAGAATATAATGCTATCCCTTCTATACACTCTTTCTTGCCACACATCTGTCTGCTTTAACCTTCTTTTTCTATACTCATGTATAATGCTGGAAGTAATCAGGAGATTGCTATTTTTGCTCATTTTCTAACTAGCTTCTTACATTCTGACTGCAGGACTACATTCCCCCCATACACTCATATCCTCACACCAGGGAGGCTATTTAATCTTCTTAGATGGACAACTTCAGCTGAAGAAATGCTTGCCTGCAAAACTCTCTCCCTGCACTTGGTGACCACATCTATAAAAAAGGATTCACAAAGTTCTAAATGTAATGCGTGCAACACACTGATATCAATTACTGCTACAAGCTCTGAAACTCAGATTTTCATGTGATTTACTCACAATTTAATGTCTTGCATGGATTTACACAATTTGAATCTTGAGTTCCCCATCATTTCTGTAAGCAGCTATTCTAGATTTCTCCTGTTTTTGTTTATATTTGGTCAACCAAATAAGTGATTAATGTCTGAAGTAACAGTAACAGGGTACATACATTTTACTCAGAGAAGCATTGAAGATGAATCACTTACATTAAAATCTCTGTGAAATAAATTGCTACTCTTTAAACAATTACTGTCAATGTCTGTTCTTTGTTAGTCTGACCATTTAGAAGACACTGTAAGTTCTGACAACATGTTGAGTTAATATTTCTTTACAATAAAGCAAAGTGACAATCAGAAAGAGATGAAGGTCAAGTTCTCAAAATGTATTGTTTGAAAAATAAAGAAGAAAGATTCTGGGAAATAAAATATGTAGCAAAATGCCAGTATGAAAGTGCAAATATTCTTTGTTATAAGGATATGGCTGTGCTTTTATCACTTTTTCCTGCGCCAGACTGAAATTAAATCCTTTGGCTCAACCACTGTCTCACAGAAAACACCTATACCTTTCCTAGACAAACAAAACATTGTCATATCACTCTGCTGCAATAAAACAGAATGTTTACATTTGACTCACTTAAGCAAACCTTTGCCCCTCATAAAAAAAATTAATGCTGCTTCTGGATAGCCCAGCCAGGAAACATTATGACTTTCATAGACTCATACCATCAGAGAATCCCAAAAGTGTGAAAGCAGACCATTCAGCCCATCGAGTCCACTCTGACTCCAAAGAGCATTCCACCCTATTCTATCTCCACAATTCCATTTCTCATGGCTGATCCACCCAGCCTGCATATCCTCAGACACTATGGACAATTTACCATGGCCAATCCACCTAATCTGGGCATCTTTGGGCTGTGGGAGGAAACTAAAGCACTCAGAGGAAACACACAGGGAGAATGCGCAAACTCCACACAAGCAGTTGCCCAAGGGTTGAATTGAACCTGGGTCCCTGGCACTGTGAAGCAGCAGCGCTAACCACTGCTGAAAAAGATTATAGTACCTACAGCATATGGACTGCAGCAGTTCAAGAAGGCAACTTACTATCACCTTCTCCAGGACAACTAGGGACAGTCAATAAATACTGGTGTGACATCCATGTCCTACAAGATAATAAAGAGAAAGCTTCCAATGCATTCTACCAATGTTATGTAACTATCAGGAATCAAAATGATGTGCTTTTTAAAAAAATTCCTCATGAGATTTTATGAAGAGTTACTTTCTGATTTTCACATTACTTTTAGCTTTCTGGGGCTATTTTTCATTCTCTCAAACCGATTTATTTGATTTGATTTGATTTGATTCTGATTTGATTGTCATGTGTACTCAAGTGCAAACATACAGGAATACAGTGAAAAATGTATGATGTTGCTACACAAGGCACCATCTAAGGTACAAGTAGCTAGGGATAGAATCTTAAGAACATGGTAGGAAGAAAAGACAAAGTTAAAATTTAAGCATTGCAGTAATTATAGTACACCACAAAACATATGAAGTAAAGTTAAAAGTTACACAATGTAGATGCAGCCATTTTGTAATAATGCCTTTTATATTTTTGATGACATATGGATATCTAAATTCACACAGAAACAGAATTAATAAAATCTATCATTGTCCATAATGATAATTAGCTCTCCATTCAATTTCAAGCCCCAACACAAAAGGAAAGCATTGATTTCCTAGATACCAAATATTCAAATTGGCATATGATAACAGGCATAATTGAACAATGCAAGTATTTTTCTTCATATCAAAAACCATCACCTTAAACACATCTCCCACAGACTGATGAGGTCACATCTATTTACATCACACTTGTACAAAGCTAGAACTTTTTTAGCCAAACAGTTACTACTCTTCTTTCTGCATCTGAAATCTCAATCTCCGGTTTAAACTTAACAATTAACATATTGTTCATGACATTAAGATTCACTTTTTGCATACATTTTACAAATATAATAGCTCCTGTATTAATGCAGCATTAAACTAGAGAATCCACATTTATTTGCCAGGAATACATTACCTCAGTAATTTAAAGTTTACTTGGATCCCAGTTTAGTAAACAGGTTCAAAGCAGTCCTCTCACTGTTACATTCTCTCTCTCTCTCTCTCCATCCCTTGCAACTTTCTTTGCCTCCCACAACCGTTGTGAAGCCTTTTTCTCCTTCCACAATCTTCTAATGCACCCTTCTTGGTCCATTTTGCAGGCATCTTCTCTTCCCACAACAATCTTGCAGTAATGTCCTCAATTCTTCATGCCCTCTCCAAAGATACTCCTACCCTGGACCCAGCAAAAGACCTTCTGGATCTGGCAAAAGTTTCAGCTGAAGGCAGCCCTGATGCCAACCTTGACTAAAGGCTCCCCTGGCAAATCCATCATTGCTGCCAAGTGCATTCCTAACTGCCAATTACTATTCCATTTACAGGTTGCTTCTTTCCTGCATTTGCTACTGAGTGACTCAGAGTAAACCTATCAGCAACATGCAAGGAGGAGATCAAGTCTGTTATTGGAGAAGTGGCTCCTCAGCATTTTCTTCCCATTCATTTATGGGGATGACTTTTCCCTGGTTGCTTAAGAGTCACCCAGCCTATTGTTATGGATGAGGCCAGAGTCCTTCAAAACATTTCAAGAAGGCAGCCCAGGTCCTAACTTTTCTAGTTGTTTTAAGCAGGTGTACAGTAGATACTCCAGAAGTGATGCAGTTGGCCCAACCACTCAGTTTTAAACAAAACAAGAGTTTATTTGTACATGAGCAAAAGAGAACAGGACATAGAATAACATAATTTATCTGAAATCCCAATTCACTCTATCGCAACTTAATGATGCTGTTCCAAAAACTTCCAACATCCCCATAAACACCCCGTTGGCAAAAAAAGGCAAAATCAAACACAAGTTCTGACAGAAGAGATGTCAGAGAGAGAGAGAGGTACAGCATGAAACTGCCTCTTTGGATCCCCAGCAGTTTCTCTGGGTTCTCAGCTAAAACTTGATCAGCAGCTGTAAACAAAACAACTTGCTAAAGCCAAGCCAAACCCAAACCTGAACTGGGAGAACTGGCCACTACCCTTTCATTGTATAAGTGTTACAATAAAAACATTAAAAGCTTTCTCAAATAGATAATGCTAGACATATCAGAACCTTTGCCTTTATGACTCCTCTGAAAAAAACCCAAGGACAGAATAACCTTGTTAAAAGAGCAGCATGGTCACACTATCCATTACCAACCTCCACTACTCTCTACTTGTTGACTCAGTCATTCATTGACTAAAATCAAAACTAACACACAAACTTGTCAATTAGCAGCTGGTGGTATAAAAAATGATGTGGCCTGCTTTGCCCCCAGTTCAACTGCTCTTCGATAGAGTTCTCCAAGGCCTTCTGCCTTTATGGACTTGGAAGGCCCTGGTAGAATATGGAGCATTGTTAGTGGGGGAGGTTTTGGTTGGAATAGCAATTGGATGATAACTAGATTACCTACAGTGTGGAAACAGGCCTTCTGGCCCAACAACTCCACACCAACCCTCCAAAGAGTAAACCACCCAGACCTATTTCCTTCTGACCAATGCACCTAATACTATGGGCAATTTACCTAACGTGCACATCTTTGGACTGTGGGAAGAAGCCAGAGCACCCAAAGGAAACCCACACAGACACGGGAGAATATGCAAACTCCAAACAGTCATCCAAGGCTGGAATTGAACCTGGGTTCTTGGTGCTGTGAGGCAGCACTGCTAACCACTGAGCCACCATATTGCCCCATGGTGATTATTGTTCCTCAGATGATCTTGGCCATTGTATGAAGAAAACCTGTTTCTGCCACTTATAATGTGGAAGATGTCTCATTTAAATTGAAGATGTGTCCAATAGTCATGATAAGAATATAATAATCAGGAGTAGACCTTTCAACTCCTTTGAGCCACTCTGCCATTCACTCGTCAATAGAATCAAGGAGAGTGGATTGTTTTGCCCTGTGATTCCTTAGTGTAGTAATAGAAATCTCAGAGTATTGTAGGAGTTGTGAAAGCTTAAGTAATTAAGCTTTCTAATAGAAAGAAAATGGATCTTTGTTAATATTTGGTTAAATATCAGAAATTTGAAATACATATAAACATATAACAATGACACAAAGGCAAATAATACACTTGTCTATCCAGTCTGTTCTATAAAATGAACCATCTATACTTGGCACCATTTCCAAAGCCCACATAAACTGTTAGAGGGGAGTTGTGAAACAGGATAAAAACCCAAGCTATTAATGAAGAACAATATGCAAAGTTCCTCTCAGCTACCTTTAAGTAATCAAAATTAGTCCAAGAAACAACTCTGTCTCTGATTATTTATAATATCTATGTTGTGTATGAGGAAATCTTCGATGTCAACCAGAAACAGGTGCTGAACTCACAGGAATTTTGAACGTCAGCATTTACCTCATGGTCCAGCAGCTTATTCAACATGCCATCTCCTGTCTATCAAAAAAGTATTAATTTCATCACCCCTGAGTGCACAAATATGGATGAGTTTCTTCATCTAAAATCAATTAAAATTAAAATCAGTTGATTGTGAATCATATCCAGCATTTGGTTTTCTGTCCTTTCATGACCTGAAAGCCCACATCTATTCATGTTTGGTATTAACAGCAAGGAAAAACAAGTCCCTGTGGATCTGTTTAGTATTTAGATCCGTATAAGACCTTTTTTGCCTTTCATAGTCACCAGCTAGATTCAATACATCAGCTCATTATCTAAAAATAGTTTGTCCAGCTAGCTTCATTGGGCTTTTAGTGCCTCTGGTAATGCATATTTATGTTACTGGTGTCTTTACTGTTACAAATGCTGTATTACACTCATAAACATGACACAATCCAACATTACCAAACTGCACAGCTCCATGGGTGCAAGTAAATAGTTATCTGCCTGTCTAGACACAGCTCAAATTTCTACCACCCATAAAGAGCTGCAAAACTAAGGAGTCTGAAGGTGTGGCCTGAGAAAGGAGCGACAGCAAATCAACAATCAACTTTTACACCTCGGATGATTAATTATTGCCCATTTCTTGGCCAGTAATGATAGTCACTATTGACCCCTTAGACTGATCTCTAATTCACTGATATTGTTGATAGATTGTTTTACTGTAACAATGCTGCACACACTTCAGCAAGCAGTATTCTGAGAAAACTTAGCAATAAATTACCCGAAGTTCAGCAAAGCTTTACTAATTAAGATTTCATCCGTCAGTCATACTGACCTATGAAAATGAGAAACAAGCTAATAAGAAACCCTTAAGGATCTCAAACATAAAACACTTCAGAATAAAAAAAAAATCAAAGGTCAGGCAGTGATTTCATTTCTGAATATTTATAGGGAGTGCTTCAAAATGTTAATTTATATTAAAAGGGTAAGCATCAACTCCTCACCAGCTTGCTCAGAGCATTTTTCTCATCTTACACTCTCACTGGTATGTCATGTGTACTCTTGGGTCTATACTTGATTTCATCCTTTAATATGCTCCTTTTTTATTGCTTTTGATGCCAATATTTCTTTCATGCTATTTTGGCCTTGCTTACTTAATTCTACTAAATGATGTCACTTTCAATCTGCCTCCTCTTTGATTCCTCATTCAGGTCATTTTTCTTTAATTTTAACCCTCCTTTATCTTTTATTTTCTGTATTATTTGCTGTCTCCTATTGCAATAACATGCTGTCTCTAACCTAGCATCACAGCCTATTTGAAATGACACCAGATAAATCTCTCTCATCCTTCACTGCTTCTCAATGACATAAATTGCATCTTGCTGCTGTTAGTTAAGAAAGAAATACAACAAGGACTTTTGAAAGTAACAGTGGGAAATCAGCAAACTTTGTTTCATCAGTTGAAACTTGTGTCACATATAGATAGAGCAGTTAAAAAAGGGATTAGCACACTAGCCTTCATTGCTCAGACCTTTGAGTATAGGAGTTGGGAAGTCATTTTGAGGTTATACAGGACATTGGTGAGGCCTCTTCTAGAGTACCCTGTCCAATTCTGGTGGCCTGGTTAGGAAGGATATCATTAAGCTGGAGAGGGCTCAGGAAAGATTTTTTTATTCATTTTGTGGGATATGGGCATCTCTGGCTGAGCCAATATTTATTACCCATCCTAGTTGCTCTTGAGAAGGTGGTGGTGAGCTGCCTTCTTGAACTGCTGTAGTCCACCTGATGTGGGTTGACCCACAATGCCATAAGACAGGAAATTCAGGATTTTGAACCAGCAACAGTGAAGGAATAGCAATATATTTCCAGGTCAGAAGGGTGAGTGACTTGTAGGGGAATGTGAAGGTGGTGGTGCTCCTGTATATCTGCTGCTCTTCTCCTTCCAGATGGAAATAGTCGTGGGTTTGGAAGAGACTGTCTGAGGGTCTTTGTGAATTTCTGCAGGGCACACCCTGCTGCTACAGAACGTTGGTGGAAGAGGAAGTGGATGTTTTTGATGTAATGCCAATGAAGAGGGCTGCGTTGTTCTAGATAGCATCAAGCTTCTTGAGTGTTGTTGGGGCTGCACTCATCCAAGCAAGTGAGGAGTATTCCATCACAGTCTTGACTTGCGCTTTGTAGATGGTGGACAGGCTTTGAGGAGTCATGAGGTGAGTTACTCACCACAGTACTCCCAGGCTCTGACCTGCTCTTGAAGCCACTGCATTTATGTGGTAAGTCCAGTTCAGTTTCTGATCGGTAATAACTCCCAAGGTGTTCATAATGAGTGATTCAATGATGATAACACCACTGAATGTCAAAGGGTGGTGGTTAGACTATCTCTTATTGGTGATGGTCATTACCTGGTATTTGTGTGGCACGAATGTTCCCTGCCAATTGTCAGTCCAAGCCTGGATATTGTCCAGGTCTTGTTGCACTTGGACACGGATTACTTCAATATCTGTGAATGGTGCTGAACATTGTGCAATCGGTGAACATTAACACTTCTGACCTGATGATGAAGGGAAGCCATTGATGAAGCAGCTGAAGATGTTTGGGCCCAGGACACTACCCTGAGGAACTCCTGCAGAGATATTGTGGAGCTGAGGTGAATGAGCTCCAACAACCACGACCATCTTTCTATGTGTCAGGTATGACTCTAATTTGCCCCCAAAACCCATTGATTCCACCTTTACTCGGGCTCCTTGATGCTACACACGGTTGAATGCAGCTTTGATGTCAAGGGCTGTCACTCTCACCTCACCTCTGGAATTCAGTACTTTACCAGGATGTTGCCAGGAATAGAGGATTTGCGTTGCAAGGAGATGTTGGATAGGGTGAGACTTTTCCAGTGGAAATTAATAGGTTGAGGGGTGACCTCATAAAGGTTTTTATAATATTTTGCCTAAAGTGAGAGATTTCAAGTCTAGGGGGCACACTTTTGAGGTGAGAGGAGAAAAAAAATTCAAAAGACATGAGGGGCAATTTTTTTCCACAGTGGGTGGTTTGTGTATGAAATGAACATCCAGAGGAAGTAGTGGATGCACATAAAGTTACAATATTTAAAAGACATTTGGATAAGTTCATGAATAAGAAATGTTTGGAGGGGTATGGGTCAAGTGCAGGCAGCTGAGGCTAGTTCAGTTTGGGATTATTTGGATTAGTTGCACTGAAGTGTCTGTTTCCATACTGTATTACTCTATGATTCAATGATTCTATTACTCTGTTTAGCCACAGAATCTTTTGGCACGGAAAGAGGCCTTATAGTTCATTTTACCTCTGTGAGTTATTGGTTCTACTTTCCTACTCTGTGGACCTGTAATTTTCTCCCTTTTAAGTACTTACCCAACTCCCTTTTGAAAATTACCATTAAATCTTTATAGGTAGCTCATTCAGATCATAACATAACATGTAAAACTATCTCCTCACCTCACTTCTTGCTCTTTTACTAATTACCTCAAATTTTTGGTCTTTAGGTGCCACACATTTTGCCACAGGATATATCTACTTTTTATTTACTCTTCATACGTTCTTCATGCCCCCGCTCCTTCAAGACTTATGTTTCCCCAGCCCCCAATGCCTCATCTTCACCATGGACATCCAATCCCTCTACACCTCCATCCGCCATGACCAGGGCCTCCAAGCCCTCCGTTTCATCCTCTCCCGACATCCCCAACAGTACCCTTCCACCAACACTCTCATTTGTTTGGCTGAACTGGTCCTCACCCTTAATAATTTCTCCTTCGAATCCTCCCACTTCCTCCAGACCAAAGGGGTAGCCATGGGCACCCGTATGGGCCCCAGCTATGCCTGTCTCTTTGTTGGCTATGTAGAACAGTCCATCTTCCATAGTTAACCGGCACAACACCCCACTTCTTCCTCCACTACATTGATGACTGCATTGGCGCCACCTCATGCTCCCACGAGGAGGTTGAGCAATTCATCAACTTCACCAACACATTCCACCCTGACACCTCCCTCCCCTTCCTGGACCTCTCCATCTCCATTAATGATGCCCAACTTGACACTGACAATTTTTACAAACCCACCGACTCCCACAGCTGCCTGGATTACACCTCTTCCCACCCTATCTCCTGCAAAAATGCCATCCCATATTCCCAATTCCTCCGCATCCTCCGTAGCTGCTCCCAGGAGGACCAGTTCCACCACAGAACGCACCAGATGGCCTCCTTCTTTAGAGACCGCAATTTTCCTTTCCATGTGGTTAAAGATGCCCTCCATTGCATCTTGTCCACATCCCACCCCTCCGACCTCAAACCCTACTCCTCCAACTGTAACAAGGACAGAAACCCCCTGGTGCTCACCTTCCACCCTCCCAATCTTTGCATAAACCACACCATCTGACGACATTTCCGCCACCTCCAAACGGACCCCACCACCAGGGATATATTTGCCTCCCCACCTATTTTCGCTTTCCGCAACGACCGTTCCCTCCGTGCCTACCTGGTCAAGTCCACACCCCACCAACCCAGCCTCCACTTCCGACACCATCTCCTTCCACCTGCCAAAAATGCAAAACTTCCGCCCATACCTCCTCCCTTCTCCATTGCCAGACCATGGCAACACGACGCCTGGAGGAGGACTGCCTCATCCTCTGCCTAGGAACCCTCCAACCACGAGGGATGAATGCAGATTTCTCCAGCTTCCTCATTTCCCCTCCTCCCATCTTATCTCAGTCCCAGCCCTCGGACTCAGCACCGTCTTCTTGACCTGCAATCTCCTTCCCAACCTCTCCGCCCCCACCCTGTCTCCGGCCTTTCACCCTCACCTTAACCTCCTTCCACCTATCGCAATCCCAATGCCCCTCCCCCAAGTCCCTCCTCCCTTCCTTTTATCTTAGCCTGCTTGGCACACCCTCCTCATTCCTGACAAGGGGCTTATGCCCGTAAAGTCGATTCTCCTGCTCCTTCGATGCTGCCTGACCTGCTGCGCTTTTCCAGCAACACATTTTTCATTTCAAGCATAAGCTCTTCGTCAGGAATGGGGTGTGGGGTGTGGGGGAGGGGGTGGGTTAAAGATGCTGACAGTTTTTACCTCTCAACTCACCTACCTCCCCACCCGCCCACATACCTGATGAAGGGCTTATGCCTGAAACATCGATTTTCTTGCTTCCTGAATGCAGCCTGACTTGCTATGCTTTTCCAGTACTACACTTTTGGACTCTGATCTCCAGCATCTGCAATCCTCACTTACTCCTGGCAGCAGCAGTGTGAAACTTCTGCAAAATGCACTGCATAAATTATCAAAGATCCTTTTACAGCACCTTCCAAACCTACAAGTAATGCCATCTCTACTGACCAGGGAATAAATTGCCAAATCTGCAACATCTTTGGATCAAAATCATGGAATTCCCTCCATGAAGATATCGTGGATCTTCAAATGGACTGCTATGGTTCAAGAAAGCAGCTCACTTTCTCATGGGCAATTAAGGATGAACAAAAGATGTTAGACCAGCCAACAATGCTGAAGTCACATAGGTGAATACAAAAAATATTCAATCTACCAACATGTGAAGAAATCCTCTATTTGTTAGACCAAGTGATGACTCTGTAAAACCTACTGGAGCTTATACCGTGGTACATTTGTGTTTCACTTCAATTCTATCAAAAGGCCATTAAGTAGTTTGTGGCATTTGAGTGGCCAAAAGAGATCATTGTGTCCATCTAGAAGAGGCTTGCTTGGGATGAAGACTATAAGATATAGGAGGAGCATCAAATTTGCTCTGTCATTCAATCATGGCTGATATATTTATAAGCCCCATTCCCCTGCCTACTCCCATAACCCACAATCCCCTTACCAATCAGAAAGCTAACTACCTCTGTCATAAATACAGTCAATGACTTAGCCTCTGTGGCAATAAGTACAACAGATTAACCACCCTCTGGCTGAACAAATTTCTTTTCATCTTAGTTCTAAAGGGTAATCCCTTCAATCTGAGGCTGTGCCCTTGGGTCCTCATCTCTCCTATTTGCAGAAACGTCATCTCTATGTCCACTCTATCCCGGCATCTCTGAAAGTTTCGACAGCTCTCTTTGAACAAAACAAGAATCAATAAATTACAATATACAGAGGAAATTCAATTAACCAAAGGACATGGGCAGGGCATATTTCAGTCGGTTAATTGAATGCTGGATAATCGATACTGGATAACATAGTTAGCCATGCATTGGGACCTTGTAACCTTATTCAGATTATCTGAAATTCAGTTAATTGAATGCCAGATAATTGAGGTTCCTCTGTATTCCATTCATAGCTTGGAAATGGGATAAATCTATCTTGTGTGATTTTGCAATTTTAGTTATATTTCTAATACATTCCCAAAGTAGATTGGTGTAGAAGTTGGGAACATACTCAATGCATGACCAGCATATCCAGCTCTTCACAATCTCCAGACAGATGTAACACCTTAAAAACAAATGGTAATAAATTGAGTAATAGCCGTTCCAAGTTTTCAAAAAGCTCAAAATAGTGCCTCAGTGTTTGCCAGCTTTTCCTAAGTCTGCATGATGGAGTGGGAAGAATTGACAGCTCAAAATGAAGCACAGTCTATGGACAAATAGAGGAATAGTGCAAGAACTGAGGTCTGTTTGAAATGTTAGCAAAGTGCCACTGTTACTAACTGAAATAGTTATGAAGGTGGTTGCACTCCAGGGCAGTCACTCCACAAGATAACAGCACATCTCATTGGCACAAGGTGGCAATCAGGCCATCTGTTTTTATAAGGCTTGAAATTTGTAAAGATGTCATAATTTAAACAAGCTGGCAATTGTTCAGGCAATGCAATAAGTCAAACTCAAACTCTCACAGTATTACCAATCATCTATTGCATAGTTACCATTTACCAATGTGAAGCCTTTTCACACTTTATGGCTCTTTACAAATGCAAACATCTCATGATGTAGACTGCCACTGATAGCACTCACATTTCTTTGTAGGTACCTCATGCTAACTCTGAGACATACTGCATCTGAGAAGAATTCCACTTCTACAACGATCTAGCTGGTGTTTGACCATCTGCAGAGAATCATGTGAAGCGATGCCCAGAGTGCCAGTTGCACTAAAGCGAGCATAACAAGCCAGAAAGTAGATAAAGATGTAGTAAGTAGGTAAGTATGTGCTGGCAAGCTGGCTCATTGTGTACAGCTCACACATATGTGAGTAATATGCATACAGACAAACCATGCCACCGTGTCATAAAATGTGATTACTAGATGAATTATGCACAGCAACAAGCTCAGTGTGAGGAGAAAGTGGATGAGGAAGGAAAGAAGCATGTTGAAGACCACTTCCCTGAAAAGAAAGAAAGTGAACAACCTATCCAACTACAATCCCTGTAAACACAAACCAACTCCATACGTACTGGTAGTCTCACAATGTAGCTTGCCATTGACAGCAAAGATTGTGAGATAACCTTCTTGAAAAGTATACGATTCTTAGTGTTCTTGGCAGTGTTGATGCAGAAAAGTTATTTCTTCTTGTGAGAGAGTCTAGGACAGAGGACATCATCTCGGAATAAAGGGCTGCACATTTAAGACAGACGTGAGGAAAAATGGGCTGACCTATTCCTGATGAAAGGCTTTTGCCCAAAATGTCGATTTTCCTGCTCCTCGGATGCTGCCTGACCTGCTGTGCTTTTCCAGCACCACTCTGATCTCAACTCTGGTTTCCAGCATCTGCAGTCCTCACTTTTGCCTGGTCTACATCTGCTTCTACACCTCATAGTCTAACCTCAACGCTATCCACATATCCAGAATAGGGAAGAATAATGGCCAGAAGTAAATAAATGATCAGTTCTAACTTATAAATTAAGTCTTTTGCACGTTAGCTTTAAATATTCAATTTTGTGCCATCCCATTAGGTGGTTGCCTTCTGTGTTCTGCTGTGCTGCTGAATGCTTGCAAACCTTCATGACAGGGTGAAAACTGGCTTTGCAGCACTAATTCAAACAGCTCTGAGCCTGGGAAGTTTGACATCAGCCTGCACCATCAGCATTGGCAAAGGCACTCTGGGGTTACAAGAGCAGTAGACAATTGGTAGCGTTCGAAGAATGATCGCGTCCTGCAATAGAACAATAGGTATGTGTTCCATGAAGCAAATGAGTTTCCCGAAGGGTGGTGATTCAATAATCCTAGTAATCTGTTGGAGGACAGATTGCTAGATTTTGATATGATCCGCTAGCCCTTTAGAATACTGGTTTCTGCAGTTATGATGACAGCAAAATCAAGTTTGAATGAGAGCAATCTAAGCTTGCATAGCAACCATTTACCTGTACATTAGTTCAGATGGAGTTTCCACTGCAGCATTCAGATACCAAGGAGATGCTATGTCTACTGCAATGGATGTGAGACACCAGGCCATCAAACATTGCAACACGGTTATTTCAAAGTTGTACAACAGCACTTAGCTCCCAATTCTACACTGAAGAGACTGTTTTCCTGCAATGTCCTGTGGTTATCTGTTTTTTTATCCATACATGGGATGGGGGCCTCACCTGCTAGACCAGCATTTGATGCCAGTCCCTAATTACCCAGGGGGCAGTTAAGAGTCAACCACATTGTTGTAGATCTGGAGTCACATTTGGGCCAGGCCAAGTGAAGATGGCAGTTTCTTTCCCTAAAGGATATGAGCAAACCAGATGGGTTTTTCCAGCAATTGACAATGGATTCATTGTCATCTTTTAACTCTTAATTCCAAATTTTTATTGAATTCAAATTCCACCATCAGCTTGGTGGGATTCGCACCTGGAAGCCCTGACATTGCCTGGGTTTTTTGGTTTGTAGATGTTAGTTGTTAACATTGGAAAGGTTAGGGCTCATTACCTTTAATCCAACTTGCTGTGCTGCTGAGTGAGCAGACTGCCCAAGGTACTGTTTTACAAAACTTGAATCCCTCGGACAGCGATAAATGCTGCCCAAACTGAATAAATTTTTCCTTTTTAATAGTTCCTAGCTTTGTACAGACAATGCAACAACATATATTACGGTCATGCTCTGAGAAAAATCCTTTGCTTAATTCATAGCACACCCAACCATCCTCGCTCCCTGATATTTCATGCAGTTTTTCTGACAGATTGGCCATAGCGCCAAGTATTTCATTGTGTGTACCCAGCAGTTTTATCCTGAAGGTGTGTCATCAAAGTTCTCACCACTCATGGCATGTGTCTCACCATGTGCAAATCCTGCCTTTGTGCTAGCTTTTGATTTACGTGAAATGTCAGTTTCTCAGTTTGTATTACACTGAGTGATGGTACCAGATTGTACTTCCACTAGTTACTGTTCCATCACTGTCTGACCAAAGGGCAGTTATTGGGTATGCAAAAGGAAAATTCTCAACATGTGATGTAGTGATGTGGCAGGGGAAGCAGAAGGTGCAAAGTTATATCATCTACAACATGGAAGTGAAAAGAGAATCTAATGTGCCACAAGGATCGGTGCTGGGTCCTCTGCTTTTTGTCATTTACATAAATTATTTGGATGCGAGCATAAGAGTACAGTCAGTAAGTTTGCAGATGAAACCAAAATTGGAGGTGTAGTGGACAGCGAAGAGGGTTACCTCAGATTACAACAGGATCTGAACCAGTTGGGCCAATTGGCTGAGAAGTGGCAGATGGAGTTTAATTCAACTAAATGCGAGGTGCTGCATTTTGGGAAAGCAAATCTTAGCAGGACTTATACACTTAATGGTAAGGTCCTAGGGAGTGTTGCTGAACAAAGAGACCTTAGAGTGCAGGTTCATAGCTCCTTGAAAGTGGAGTCGCAGGTAGATAGGATAGTGAAGAAGGTGTTTGGTATGCATTCCTTTATTGGTCAGTGTATTGAGTACAGGAGTTGGGCGGTCATGTGTGGCTTTACAGGACACTGGTTAGGCCACTATTGGAATATTGCATGCAATTCTGGTTTCCTTTCTATTGGAAAGATGATGTAAAACTTGAAAGGGCTCAGAAAAGATTTACAATGATGTTGCCAAGGTTGGAGGATCTGAGCTACAGGGAGAGACTGAACAGGCTGGGGCTGTTTTCCCTGGAGCATCGGAGGCTGAGGGATGACCTGATAGAGATTTATAAAGTGATGATGGGCATGAATAGGATAAATAGACAAAGTGTTTTCCCTGGGGTCAGGGAGTCCATAACCAGAGGGTATAGGTTTAGGGTGAGAGGGGAAAGATATAAGAGAGACCTAAGGGGCAACCTTTTCACACAGAGGGTAGTACGTGTATGGAATGAGCTGCCAGAGGATGTGATGGAGGCTGGTACAATTGCTACAATTAAGAGGCATTTGGATGGGTATATGAATAGGAAGGGTTTGGAGTGATATGGGCTGGATGCTGGCAGGTGGGACTAGATTGAGTTGGGATATCTGGTCGGCATGGACGGGTTGGACCGAAGGCTCTGTTTCCACACTGTACATCTCTATGACTCTATGACTCTATGTGAGAGGGATGGAGGGAATGGACATGAGATAGAGTTAGGAATAAATGTGCAAACTGCTATCTCCTATGTTTTTAGCCTTGCTGCTCTCTATGGGCTCAGCATTTCTCCAATGATGGTGAGCACCATCTCCTCCATGGGTTTTAGGACATTCAGCCATGCCTATCCTTCACCAGTTAGCTGCTGCTAACTCCAGTTATGTGCCACCTTGCCCCTGCAAAAGAGAGGAAAATATGTTATTGAGTGTGATGCATTGAGCAGTATGTGAGATTAGTGCTGCATTTGGCGATATATTGCATTTAAAGGTTCAATCACTGACCTTGACCCATTATGCAAGTTTGTTGAAGCTTTCTGCGGCACTGCAGGTAGGTCCTCAGAGCTTGACACATGTAAGTGACTCTCACAGCTACCTGTTTTCATCGCTTTTTGAGTGTTTATTCTGGAAGTTTTCCTGACTCCTTGCTGATGCAATATTTCTCTCCACCTTTGCACTCAGGCTTCGAAAGCAGAATTCTCGGACCTTGGAGAACGCCCTTTCCCATGTTGTACCATTAATCGGTCTTTTCACATCTGAGAGATTTATATAGTGACTTCCAATACTTTTTCCAGCCACAGTGCACCTCTCCTTCAGTGCAGGCTAGTTTTGATTTATGGGAGGCAATGCTGACTTTTTTTGCCCAGTGCTGAGGTACAGGGTCTCTGAAAACTGTAACTAGTGCTGGTTGCAAACTGCAACCTCAGTCAAGAACAGACAATACAAAGTTGGTAGCTGACCTATATCACATAGAATGGGTAGGAGGTAATTGCACTTCACAAGCCCAATGCTCATTTTTATGCCATACCTGAGTTAACCGCTTGAATTCAACAGGGCAAACTCTGATTGAAGGTTTCACTAACAGCCAACACTAACATTTATTTATTTTGTATAATATCCTGTCGGTGCTGTTAGTGGCTTTGAGCAACATTGAAGTACAAAAAACTAAATACAACACTGTTAACTCCATCCTAGTGAATGCAATTTATGCACTTAAGGAGATTGTATCAGCTCAGTCCTAGTTCACAGAGAAAGAAAATACTGAAGTTTAGAACAGAAGCTAGACAGTCAGGTAATTGACTAGTTAGTTATTATTAATGCTTCTCTTCATTTGCTCAAAAGCAATAATGCAATGAAATTGGTCCAAGTTCATAGTGGAAACATTTTTTTAAAAATGCTGGCACGTTGACGGGTTGGTAAAGCCAAAGATAATAACTGATACAGTCGTCACCAACTGTCCATTGATTTGAGGATGATGTCTACTTGACGTTAAGAGTTTCTACTATAGATCATCATGTGATTGAATGAGCCAATTCTCAACTCACAGATCTTTGGGCAAATGAGGCAGGATGTCCCATGAGATACCGGGACTTGGTGTTACTTACTTTTCTGCCCTTCTCTGCCATTACCCTGCCTTAGCATAAAGGTTTTTATTCTCAAAGGATGAGGTAACTAATTAGATAAGTTGTCACCATTTTGAACAAGTGGGAGTAGGCTTCTCAATGTCATTAATGTCAATACTGTCCTGCTGCAGGAAAAATTACAATGTCTCTGCATCATATTCTTTATCATCACCTGCTTTGTCGGGCTTATGCTTTTTAGTGAACTAGACAGTGACCGGTCAATCATAATTGGTTTGTCAGGAGGTTTGCCTGAATGCTCAAGGAGTGGGCTTCAAGAAGAACACTTATATTTCCACAGTGGTCCTCGCATTGAACCCAGAGGATGCAACAGAAGGGTTGGTGATGGGATTGCTCGAGACCACATACGCGGCATTGATGCTCAGTCCAAGACTCACTGCGTGGCACAAATATGGTGACAGCAGTGTTTTTACGATAAGTCTCTTACTGGTATGTGGGTCCTTTATCAAACATTCACCGCTGTAAAGTTTTACATAGATTACACAGAACAACACAGTGCAGAACAGGCCATTCAGCCCTTGATGTTGCGCCAACTTGTGAACTAATCCAAACACATCCCCCACACTATCCCATCATCAGCCATGTGCTTATCCAAGGATTGTTTAAATCTCCCTAATGTGGCTGAGCTGACTACATAGCCTGGCAGGATATTCCATTCCCTTATCACTCTCCGAGTAAAGAACCTGCCTCTGACATCTGTCTTAAATCTATCACCCCTCAATTTGTAGCTATGCCCCCTTGTATAAGCTGACATCGTCATCCTGGGAGAAAGAATTTCACTGTCTAACCTATCTCATCCTCTGATCATCTTGTATGTCTTTATCAAATCCCCTCTTAGCCTTCTTCTTTCCAATGAGAACAGACCCAAGTCCCTCAAACTTTCCTCATAAGGCCCTCCCTCCAGATCAGGCAACATCCTAGTAAATCTCCTCTGCACCTTTTCCAATGCTTCCACATCCTTCCTGTAATGGGGCAACCAGAACTGTACACAATATTCCAATTGTGACCACATCAGCCTTTTGTATAGTTGCAGCATGACATTAGGCTCTGGAACTCAATCCCTCTACCAATAAAACCTAACACACCATATGCCTTCTTAACAGCACTATCAAACTGGTGGCAACTTTTATGTACATGGACTCCAAGATCCCTCTGCACATCCACACTACCAAGGATCTTTCCATTGATCCAGTATTTGGCCTTTGTGTTATTCATCTCAAAGTGAATCACCTTACATTTATCTGCATTGAACTCCAATTGCCACCTCTCAGCCCAATTCTGAAGTTTATCCAAGTCTCATTGCAACATTCTTCCACACTGTCCACTACTCCACCCACCTTAATGTAATTTGCAAACTTACTAACCCATCCACCTATGCCTGCGTCTAAGTCAGTTGTATTAATGACAAACAGCTGTGGTCCCAAAACAGATCCTTGTGGTAGGAGAAAGTGAGGTCTGCAGATGCTGGAGATCAGAGCTGAAAATGTGTTGCTGGAAAAGCGCAGCAGGTCAGGCAGCATCCAAGGAACAGGAAATTCGATGTTTCGGGCATAAGCCCTTCATCAGGAATGGGGTACACCAGCAGTAACCGGACTCCAAGCTGAATATTTTCCATCAACCACCAATCGCTGCTAAATCATCCTCAATCACATTTTCTCCAACAGCTTACCATGATTATTTTACAGTCTTGTTTTAATCTTAATTCAATGAACCTGAGCACCATCAGCCCAATCAACATTTACAACCTATCCCTAACTGTTGTTAAGAACATGGTAATGAGCTGTTTTATTAAACTACTGCGGAATAGGGGCACCCACAATGCTATTAGGGAGGGAGTTCCCAGATTTTGACTGGCATCAGGGAAGGAGAGGTGATATATTTCCAAATCAGGATGGTGAATGATTTGGAGGGAAAATTGCAGGTGATGGTGTTTCCACAATATTGTAGGTGGGAGTTATCTCTCCTTCCATATTTCTAGGATGAGAGCATGGAATTTTCATATCAGCAAAAGCCAATAAGTTTCAAAGACGTCAGCTGGAAAGCCATTCAGTTGCAGTTGCATTGTTGCTGTTCAGCTGATTGTTTATTGCAGCTCTCCCATCAAAGGTGGTTGACCTATGGATTCAAACACAGGATACTGGGGGATATCTGCAAAATATCTGCTGCCATGGTGTTTGAGAAGTTGTAATTGCTTCTTCCAATTTTGCTTGATGGCAAAATCATCCTTAAGAAAAGATGTGCAATTCTGATAAATGAAGGAGATTTTGTCCACTTTACCTTGGTCTATAGCTAGCTTCAAACAAGATTCACATGTCATGATTGTTAGTATATCATTGGATCTCTTGTGGTTTCTCACCATTTGTCTTTTATCTTTTGGGTTTGTCATTGGTTGTCAGCCTTGAGCTGTTGAAATGCAGTTCTCTTTTCTTGTGACCTCTGCCAGGAAATGAAGGCTGCTCAGTTTTGTTTGGGGAGATCACATATTACAGCATGTTTTTTTAAAAAATCTTAGCAATGATTTGTGGGCGGCACGGTGGCACAGTGGTTAGCACTGCTGCCTCACAGCGCCAGAGACCCGGGTTCAATTCCCACCTCAGGCGACTGACTGTGTGGAGTTTGCACATTCTCCCCGTGTCTGCGTGGGTTTCCTCCGGATGCTCCGGTTTCCTCCCACAGTCCAAAGATGTGCAGGTCAGGTGAATTGGCCATGCTAAATTGTCCGTAGTGTTAGATAAGCGGTAAATATAGGGGTATGGGTGGGTTGCGCTATGGTGGGTCAGTGTGGACTGGTTGGGCCGAAGGGGCTGTTTCCGCACTGTAAGTAATCTAATCTAATGCTCCAACCCGATAGCCTCAATACAGTAGCTCAGTATACTTTATTTGATCCCACTATTCTGAAATTGACTTGGATGTGTAAAGATTGATTCCACAATATGATAGTGTGAGCCTTTTATGACCCATGCTTAGGTTGCAGAAATATTGCAAGTTTCCTTGCAGAAGATAACAAAGTCCTTTACTATTGAAATTAGGAAGTGTCAATATCTGCAGAAATTGATTTGTGGCATAATGTCACCATACATGGGGTGCACAATGGCTTAATGATTAGCATTGCTGCCTCACGGTGCCAGGGACATGGGTTCGATTCGATCCTCACGCGACAGCCTGTGTGGAGTTTGCATCTTCTCCCCGTGTCTGCTTGGGTTTCCTCCAGGTTCTTGGTTTCCTCCCACAGTCCAAGGAGGTGCGGGTCAGAAGGATTGGCCATGCTAAATTGTCCTGTAGTGTCCAGGGATGTGCATGTTAGGTGGATTAACCCTGGGAAATGTAGGGTTATAGGTGGGAGGGCGGGTCTGGGTGGGTCAGGGGGATGGTGTTGACTCAATGGGCCAAATGTCCTGCTTCCATACTGTAGAGACTCCATGATCCAATGGCATCCACAGCTCCGATTCCTATTAGTCTAATTGACATTCAGTCTTTCATTTTGTTCCATTTCACCCTTGAATAGCCTACCACACTCGTGAAGAATACTATGTTGATTTAATCCTGAGTAACTGCACAAATTAAAAGCTAGAGTTTCCTTGATCTCTGAAACAGATTGTATTAAATCCTTGTAAATAATGAAAATCTCTGTAGGTTGGATGTTTTATCAAATATTCCCTTTTGCTTTTATGTCTGTGCAGTAGCTTATAGTAAATCACTGATTTATTTCTGGTTCCTTTGTTTACACTGGCAGAGAACTGTACAAAGGACTCTTGGAATTCAATTCTAAAGCCTCTTCAGCAGTTATGTTCTAAGTTCTAACACTATGTTATGCACTGGTGGGACGTGGGTTTAGTTAGTGATTTCCAATCAAACAAATATCTTATCTGGTACTAATCTTCTCCTGCCCTTTCCCAAATGTTTCATTAATATTCACTGAACTCTCTACTAGTTGTGGACTACATCAAGGGACGTTTTTCATTTTTTTAATAGGCCAATTTAATCCAAACCGGCATTTTGCACCTAAACATTAAATTTCCATCAATTACTATACAATCATAAGATTTAATAAACATTTAAAGTTGCACGGACCTTTTAATGAGGTCATAAATCTACAAAAATAGGCATGTTTTCTATTTTCTACTCATGTTTAGTGTTCATAACTATTCCCAGGCATTCTACTTTTATATAGCTTCCTGGACAGATCTGTCACTTATTATTTGATTCACAATCTTTATATTTAGTGCCTACTTTGACATTCTTACACAAAATCACAGCAATTCTTGTGATATAAACCACCTGAAATCGTTTTGCTATTGAGTCCATCAAAAGAACAATAAATTTAACACATATTTTCTTTGTTGTTTACGTCGTCTATTTTTAAAATGAACATATTCGATGCATCTGTGTGGGAAAGGACATAGTGCACGCAAACAAGCCATGGATTTTAATGAGATATAGAAATTAATTACACTGCAGCTTAGCTAAACAGCAATTTTGTTTGTTTGTGTGCGTACACGGTTGTTTGTGCATGTGCTAATGGACAGAATTTAGTATTCATTGTGAAACAATGTTTATATTTCTGGTATAAATTACAGCATTATTTAATTATGTAATATTATTTCCATTGAATAATGTATTGAATTCCTGATTCCTGCATACATGCATTCAATAAATAGTAGTACTGTATATTTTTGATTTTTTTATAAAATTGACCTAGAAACAACACCAAAGCAAATTCAATTGATTATTACAATAAAGCAAATCAGAATGAGAGAATTACAGACAGTCAAAAACACCTGGCATAATGGATTACCATATTAGCTGGATTCATAAATTCAAGATGAATTAATTACAGTGACACAAAGTCAAGTTGCTCTATTATTATGAATTAGTGAGGAAATCCATTGGAACACAAGCAATAGGCCACATTAGTCTTGATGGGACAATGCCACTTGAAAAAGGATACTTTGTGCAATAATTATGTAATGAAAGGCATATAAAATGCCAACATAAGTGATACAGCCTCTCTGAAACTGCCTAGACACTTTCCAGGAAATTCTCAATAAAAACTGTAAACAGGAAATAATCTTTTTTAAACAAATTCAGAAATCCTGGAGATAAGCAGACTGAAGGAACTCAGACATGGAGTGACAGATTGGTTGATGCTTGGCAGAAAGCGGGCATCTGAGAGCAAGGTGAAGATATATAAAAGCAACATCAAGATAAGGGAAGGTGCAAATTGAAAAGTATCTGTTGAGTTATTTTAATTGAAGCCTTTAAAATCTCTTTAATGTTTTGTTTCTATTCAACTTTGTTGGTCATCTCAGTCCAGAGAAATACACATTCTGTCCCATATGTGAATTCTACAAAACGTCCCACACCCTACAGTTTCATCAGCTGCAGCAGCTCAAGCTGGCATCATTGTGGTACATTTGTGAGACTGAGCTACAAGGGTAGCACAATTCTAGATGTGATCATCTCACAGTTTAATGCGAAAAGAAAGGAACAGGACTAAAACATTCAGGCCATGGAGTCTGACCTGCATTCAATACGATCATGGCTGATCAAGAACTTCAATTTCCTTTTACCTGCACCATCCTATGTAACTCTGGTAATCAGAATTTATCAATGTTTACCTTCAACATACTTAAAGACTAAGCCTCCAAACCCATCTACATTAGAGAATTCCAAAAATTCACAGCTCTCCAAATAATTTCTCCTCATCTCAGACCTAAGTGGCATCCCCCTTAGTTTTAAATTGTGCCCCCTGATTTTCGACACACCAAACAAAGGAAACACCTTTCCCATATGTATCCCTTTATGTATTTACTAAGTGTCAATGAAATCCCTCTCATTCTTCAAAACTCTTGACAATATGAGCCCAGTTTGCCTGATCTCTCTCCACAGGGCAGTTCTGCCATTCCAAGAACATATCTGGTGAACCTTCACTGCACTTGCTCTCAGACAATAACATCTTTCCTGAGCTAAGGAGTCAAGACTGCACACAGCACTTCAGGTGTGGTCGAACCGAGCTCTGCTAAAATATAAACAGACTTCATTACTCACACTCAAATTCTTATGTAATAAAGGTTAACATTCCATTAGCGTTCCTAATAACTTGCTGTACTTGCATATTAGCCTTCAGTGACTACTTGACACCTAGATCTATTTGCATATCTATGCTTTCCATTCAAAAACTATTCTGCACGTTTGTTTCTCCTGCCAATGTGTATGATTTCACATTTTTCCCACATTATTTTCCATTTACTATATTCACGAACCTTGTCCAAATTCTCCTGAAGTCACATTACAGCTTCCTCATAACTCCCACTCCCACTTAGCTTTGTATCATCTGCAGATTTAGAAATTATTCTACTGCATTTGGTTAAAAGTACACAGGCAACGGGAGAATGGGTGGCCACAAGACATTTGAGTATGACCAGGCAGGTAATGATAGAGTCTCTGGAGTGTATGCTGTTTTGAAAACGGTGCAAGTTGCTCAGGGAAATTCAACCAAGAGCCAAGCCCATGCTCAACTTCCCAATGTTTGGTTGGGAAGATGTGGGAGTGGTGTTTCAGAGGGTGGTGCAAGTAAGGAATGAGCTGCCAGAGGAAATGGTGGATTTGGGTACAATTGCAACATTTAAAAGGCATCTGATGAGTACATGGATGGAGGGATATTGGAGGAGAAAGTGAGGACTGCAGATGCTGGAGATCAGAGCTGAAAATGTGTTGCTGGAAAAGCGCAGCAGGTCAGGCAGCATCCAAAGGGCAGGAGAATCGACGTTTCGGGCATGAGCCCTTCTTCAGGAATTCCTGAAGATTCTCCTGGTCTTTGGATGCTGCCTGACCTGCTGCACTTTTCCAGCAACATATTTTCAGCTGAGAGGGATATTGGCCAAATGTAGGCAAATGGGACTAGATCCGTTTAGCATATTTTGTCAGCTCGGACAAATTGGTCTGAAGATCTGTTTCTATGCTGTATAGATCTGACTCTAAAAGATTGTAAAAGCAGTAGTGTTAACAAATACAACAGTTATGGACTCAGACATGCAGCTCTGTGGCCTCACCCATGAATCTAGAGTCCCTGGTGCCAAAGAGAGTCTCCAGAACACTCTGAATGGCAGGGTGAACATCCAGAAGTCAGTGTCGATATATGTATAAACAACACAGGTGGAAATATGGATGGGAGCCAGTAAAGAGATGAACAAATAGGATGTAAAAGCTGGTAACTTTCAGAAAATTCCCAATACAAGTGAGTAAGGAAATAGAAAGATAACTATCTCATGCGAGAAATTACGCAGAATTAGATTAGATTCCCTACAGTGTGTAAACAGGCCCTTCAGCTCAACCCAACCCTCCAAAGAGTAACCCATCCAGACCTATTTCCCTCTGACTAACTGACCTAACAGTATGGGGCAATTTAGTATGGCCAATTCACCTGACCTTCACATCTTTGTGACTGTGGGAGGAAACTGGAGTACCCAGAGGAAACACACACAGTCACAGGGAGAACGTCCAAACTCCACACAAACAGTCACCCAAGACTGGAATTGAACCTGGAACCCTGGTGCTGTGAGGCAGCAGTGCTAACCACTGAACCACTATGCCATATAGTAGGCTTCAGCTTTCTAGGATATAAGGATTAGTTCTGAGTGAGGTGGGACCTAAAAAGGCATATAGGTTACACATCAAGAGAGTTAGGACAAGGTTTGTGTGAAGATTTGTAGCTCGGGTGCTCGTTGTTGTGGTTCTGTTCGCAGAGCTAGAAGTTTTTGTTGCAAACGTTTCATCCCCTGGCTAGGCGACATCATCAGTGCTTTGGAGCCTCCTGCGAAGCGCTTCTTTGATGTTTCTTCTGGTATCTATAGTGGTCTGTCCTTGCCGCTTCCGGCATCGACCTGGACCCAATATACCAACCACTACAGCGGACAGCTGAAACTGACAACCGGAAGCGGCAAGGACAGACCACTATAAATACCGGAAGAAACATCAAAGAAGCGCTTCGCAGGAGGCTCCAAAGCACTGATGATGTCGCCTAGCCAGGGGACGAAATGTTTGCAACAAAAACTTCCAGCTCGGCGAACAGAACCACAACAGAGTTAGGACAAATATCCTCACTGCTATATATAGGTCTGAAAGAGTTTAAAAGAGTTAAGCAGTGCCACAAGCACCACCCACTAAAACTGAAATACAAAAAAAGTTCTTCTCTTCAAAAAGGGTAAATGTTTGGAAATCTCTACCCCAGAGAACTGTGGAGGCTAGATGACTGAAATGTTTTAGGAGTAGAGTTTCGAAATATCAGGGAGTTGAGAACTATGATGAACTGGCATGAAAGTGAAATTAAGGAAAGGGCAGATCAGGCATAATTTTATTGAATAGTGGGGCAGTGTTGAGGGGCTCCCATTCATGCTTCTACCTGTGTTGTTTGTACCATATAGGCAGTGACTTCTGGATGTTCACCCTGGCTCACCAGGGACTCTAGATTCATGGGTGAGGTATGTTTGCTAAATTTGCTGTTGACACAGGCAGATAAAAAAGTAATTTTTTCAGAGGACACTAGGAAGATAAAAATGAATACAAGTTAAATAAGTAGGCAAAGATCTGTCAAATGGAGTATAATGTGGGAAAATGTAAATTTGTCTATTTTTGCAGAATGAATATAAAATGCATATTATCTAAATGGTAAGAGATTGTGGAGTTCTGAGATGCAAAGTGATCTGAATGTCCTAGTGCATGGATTATGAAAGGTTAGAGTGCAGGTATAGCAAGTAACTAGGAAAGCCAATAGAATCTTATTGTTTATTGTGAAGGGAATTGAATATAGAAGTATGGAGGCTATGTCTCATTTATATAGGGCACTGTGTCTGGCATACAGTGTACAACACTAATCTATTTAATAAAGGAAGGATGGAAATGCATTGGGAAATGGTCGAAGAGGATTATTTGGCTAATGCTTAGAATGAGTGGTTTATCCCCTGAGGTAAGGTTCACAGACTAAACTTGTATCCTCAGGATTTAGAAGAGGAAGAGGTGACTTGATTGAAACATACAAGGTCTTGGCATATTGCATGTGGAAAGGATGTTTCTTCTTATGAGAGAATCTAGAACTAGGGCTCACTCTTTAAAATAAGAGTTGCTCATTCAACACAGAGATAAAGACAAATATTTTGGCACAAAGGTTATGAATCTTTGGAATTCTCTACCTCAAAAGGTGATAGGAGCAGAGTCCTCGAATATTTTTGAGATAGAGTTGGATAGACTATTGATAAGCAAGGGAATAAAAGATTATTGTGGGTAGGTGGGCACGTGGAGTAATAGATCAGCCATGATCTTGTTGAATTGCAGAACAGGTTGAAGGACTGAGTGGACAATTCTAGCTCCTAATTCGTGTACTTAACCACACTAACACAAAAGTTGATGAAACGATAATTTGGGACAAAATTATCAGTCTTTTGAGTGTGTAAATTAATTAAGGAAAGTTGCAATCAATTTATATGGAAAATTGTGCTGAGTAATCTGCCCATTACAGATGTGGCAGTCTGTGACAGTTGTTAGGACTGACCGTCACACAGACTTATTGGAGGTAAAGCCTATTTTCATGCCAATGATACCCCCTCATATCATTTGACTCTCCCTTCAGGCTAAATTAGATAGTTTAGATATACTGCCTGATAATAAAACACATTGGGCCAAAATCAGCAGCACAAATTGTTGCTTTTTTAACACAGACTGTAGGAACAGCATGTCTTGAACAGTACCAGGCCATAGCCTTAAATGAGGGGCCAACCTGAGGCAGAAACACTACAGTAAGGGCTTTTGTCAAAGTTTCAAATCATTTTTGACATTCCACCACTAGTGTCTACACTTTTAGTTTCTGAGGTGCTAAGCTATATCATTCCTTTTCTCGACTCCTTAATCTCTCTTCCCTCATTTGGTCAACATTTTGTGATCTGCATTACTATCCCATATATAATGTTTTGTCAAATTTGATTGATAAAATTCTTTTCAAGTACCTTGGGGTGTACTCTAAAGAACTACTTGCGTGGTGAGTCATTGAGGCAACATGTAGATGGATTCCAGCAAGACTATTTAAAGTAAAACGAAGAACAGCAAATGCTGCAATAACAGAAATTACTGAAGAAATTCAGCAGGTCTGATAACATCTGTGGAGACAAAATGGAGTTAATGTGTTGAGATCAGTGACATTTCACCAGAACTATTCAAGGCTCTGCAGCTCTGAGGCTTTCCTAATGGTAGTAAATAACTTTGTAACAAACAAGGAGAGGAAATTGCATGCGTAAACGCACCTTGTCAATGCAGGAGGTCAACACACCAATGTAAAAGACAAAGTTGAAGTGTTTCCAATCATCTTCAGCCAGAAATTCCATGTTTATATGCTTCTTTGCCACTTTCTGAGATCCCTATCATCACTGATTCAAATCTTTGGAGAATTCAGTTGGCACTAAAGTAGCACAAATAGTAACTGAATGCTTTGGATATAAACCTCAAGCTATCGATTCTGACAGCATCTTGGATATAATGCTGAAGACTTATGCCTCAAAATGAGCAGTCTCTCTAATTAAATGATACTAGTACTGCTACATACTGTTAGCTACCCACCAAGGTGGAAACATTTACAGGCATATTCTGTTCACCAAAAGGAAAGATCCAAGATAATAAATTCTGGTTTAGCAACCATTCCTGGTTATCAGCAATGCGTATTGCCCGACATTGGAATTAGTTGGCTGAAATTATTTAATTCGCTATAGTTCAGGAATCAATTCTGGGACATTCCTCAAATTACCATTAAAATAATTAAACCCTAAATTAGACTAAAATATTATATAAATGTTATGTACAATACACTACAACCCATGCTTAATTACACAGAGTTAATGTATCTTAATTGGACTGCTTGCATCTTTTATCACAAATCACAAAAAATACCACTTTAGTGATGGAAAAACATTATGTAGTTCGAATCTAATATATTTCACATAACAACTCATTTCATTTGGGATGTGGGAAAACATGTTTATGTTAGAACTTATTGATGTGTTTGTCATCTTTAATCCATTTTTTGGGAAAATAACTTTATATGAATGCATCTGAAGACAATTAACCTGTGCATCAATGTGTAGTATACCAATGTATTTCAAAGCAATTATTTATTGAGTATCATTATAATCTGACAGTGACCAAATAGAGTGCTATATAAAGCCTCATACAGGAACTAATAATAAAATAAAAGTTACAAAAGGCTTTCCGTTCTTGCTTGCTTCCTCACTATTTGCTTTACTGGAACATCAGTCAATATCCTAAATCATAAACAGAAGCAATCTTTGATTCTTTTTCAAATTAACTTTTCAAATTTGTTTGGAAGAAGCATTTCAAATCATTTCTCAGCCCCTGACTTGGCTATTACTAAAGAATAGATGGCTTTGTCTCTTGAACATATAAATTGGTCTGTACTTTATTTTTGAGCTTTCTAACATCTCTCAGTTTGCTCTATCTGCATAATCCAAGAAATGTCTATTTGATAACTTCCTTTTTGCCATGTCTTTTGAAATCTGTCAGTGTTCACTGAAGATTCAGCTTGCTCAAGGTTAAAACATATTCTCTGTTTTGAAAAGACTGAAATTACAATTAATATATGCAGCTTTGAAATATCATGACCCTGCAAGCCTTTCATTTTATACTCAGACTCATATTTTACATTTCCCTTTGCAGAGACCTGGTTCACACTTGCACTGTGCCATTGCAAAGCCACTATTATTATTATATAGATATTTCTCATCTGTGGCACCAATGTATTTTCCGATAAGCTGGTAAATTCATGGATGCAGTTAGTTAATAAATTGAATGAATTATAGACATGTTAGGATTCATATTCGTTTTGTGTGTGCAAAAGTACAAATACATTTAGAAACTTCTGATATGTCTGTAATTTACTCCAAATATTCATTACTGGCAATTATAAATAGGGAAGTTTGATGCAACATGTGTGTCTATATTTCTCAAATCCATACTATTGAAACACTTTTCATGGATTGTTTGGTTATGTGCTCTCTTAGCATGACTAAAATGGTTATACCCGTATTTTGTGTATGCCTTCCCTATCGACAATTCATTAGAGTTTAAAATAAATGCCTCATTTATTTTGCGTTAGTTTTTGAATTTGAATGTCACGGACCTTCATCAAGATTATTAATAAAAATATTAGTGTGGTAGATGGGCAGATTCAATCAACAGAAACAAAGAAGGTTACAGCAAAGAACAAGATCATATGACTCCATGGCTTGATTCATTGTGTATCTGCTAGTTCACTGCTAGAACAATCTAAGGATCAATTCTCTCTTCTGCTTTATCCCCCTAGCCCTAGATCTTCCTCAAGTTCAAATATCTATGTTTCTTCTTAAAAGACATAACAATCTCTGTTTCAAGCATTACCAGCGTTAAAGGATTCCAGGCTGTATGACTACAAGCAAACACTGGAAATGTAGGAAATACTCAGCAAATCAAGCAGCATTTATGAAGAAGGGACGGTTGGATTAATGGTTCAGGTCTATGATCCTTTGTTAGAACTAGAAAGTGCTACTCATAATACTTTATAAGATGGAGCAGAACTGTGAAACAACATTCAGGGAAAAGTTATGATCACACAGCAATAAGTTAGAAGGACAACTGGTTTGTTGAGCTTTACTGCAAGAAGATTTGAGTGCAGAAGTAAAGATGTCTTGCTTCAATTGTATAAAATCAGGGTGAGACTGCACCTGGAATCCTCTGTATAGTTATTGTTTCCCTGATTGCCAAACAAAGGATATACTTTCCAGAGAGGGAATGGTGCACAGGGATAGTAGGATGTTCACTAGACTGATTCCTGGAATGGTAGGACCAGCCGAGATTGACACATATGGACCTCCATTCTCTAAAGATTTAAAGAATGTGAGGTGATCTTATTGAATCTTACAATATTCTTAAAGGCCTAGAGACAGTAGATGCAGAAAGGATGCTTACCCGAACTGGAGAGTGCAGAATCAAGGCACACAGTTTCAAGATAAAAGACACTTTGAACTGAAATGAGGACAAAGTTATTCACACATAAGGTAGTGAATCTTTGGAATTATCTGTCCCAAAGGGCGGTGGAAGCTCAGACATTGAGTATGTTCAAGACAGATATTGACAGATTTCTAGATATTAATGACATCAAGGGAAATGAGAATAGTGAAGGAACACGGTGTTAAGATAGATCATCAGCCATGATCTCATTCAGTGGGAAAGCAGGCTCCAGGGCTGAATCATTTACTCCTCTTCTGATGATCCTGTGTTCCTAAAATATTTTAAATATTGGAAACTCCATGTAGAATAAATCTGATCTGGTACTGGTGATCTGCAGAATTTATTTTTGTTTTGGAGTAGAAATTTGACCTAATCCCTTCCTTATTTTAGTGACTGTTACACATTTTGGCACTGACTTATCAGCTATGATAGTGATTCCTTGCTCACTTATTACGAATGAGTGTTTGTGTGTTTCTACTAAATTTCCTCGCAGCCATTTCTATTCCAGTGGCTCACGTGGGCTCTGTTCTCTGGTGTTCAATTTTCAAGAAGCATTGCCAACACTTGGGTTGTTATGAATTGTCACTGGTGAAATTCAAATACAATTGAATATTTATTCCATCCTATTTAATTTGTCCCTGTAATGGAATATACCTTAACAGAAGCTTCTTCTTTAGATACCGCTTCATGCTCAGAAGCATCAATCACTTCTGTAAATGATCTGAACATTATACATTTACTGGTATTGACATAACTGTCTTCCATCTCATTATACAATAGTTTAATGTAGAGAAATAACAGCTCATGCTCTGGACTGGCTTATTAATGTCTTTCAATTTCTCCAAAGGCAAAGTGAGAAACCATTTTGGTAAAATGGTTTCATAGCTTTGAATCAGTAAACTGCTTTATTTTTCCTAGACAGCAAGTAAACTTACAGAATGCAGCTTGTAATCAAAGCTCACTTAGTCCATTCAACTGCAGTTCATTTTCTGCATGTAAATAATGAACTCTCCAACCTATTTCACCTCAGGGGAACGGTCCTGCTTGTAGTTTCAGAATAATCTTAGTTTTGTACAAGTTTTAGCTGTAAAAAAAAATGGAATCACGGCAGTCTGGCTTGAAGCCCTGAGTACTTAGCCAGACGTCAATGTCAACTTTCAAATGAACTCATGGTCCCTTCACTGCCCACGAGCAGAATCCACTAGTCCGACTTGGCAATGATTGAGTTAGAGCAAATAAGAGTAAGTGACAACTAGAATAGTAAGTGGTGTAATCGCCTGCTGCCAACCTAATGTGCTTTGTGGTTCTCTCTATGTTAGCCCACTCACCACAAAAATGCACATTTCAACTGAGTCAGATATACGGAATTTTATTAAGAATGATGCACACCACTTTGACAACTCATTTGTACAGATTTCATTTGGGTTATATGCTTACTTGGATTACTATAGTTATGTACAAAGCTGACTGACTGATTAACAGATTTGATCGCTCACAAATGTCTAACTAATGGAACTTACAAAGAGTAGGAGTACAGAGAGACTTCTTATATTGGACTGCGACATGTTATTTAGCTGTCTCAAAGGTATGGTGTCTTTCTGAGATCTATACAATAATAATTTCCCCATTCCTTTTGAATTTTAGGAAACCTATTTTGATAAATATTTACAGGAATTAACACTGGTTCAAGTTCAGATAACTGTCTGCATGCCACCATTTTCCCTTTCATTCCAATAGTCATCATGTATATGTAATTGGGTTGAATGAGGGTGTGATGGAAGGAATATGGGGGCTGAAAATGTGTTGCTGGAAAAGCGCAGTAGGTCAGGCAGCATCCAAGGAACAGGAGATTCGACGTTTCGGGCATAAGCCCTTCTTCAGGAATCCTGAAGAAGGGCTTATGCCCGAAACATCGAATCTCCTGTTCCTTGGATGCTGCCTGACCTGCTGCGCTTTTCCAGCAACACATTTTCAGCCCTGATCTCCAGCATCTGCAGACCTCACTTTCTCCTGATGGAAGGAATATGTAGATCTGTCTTTCAAATATGAAAGCTGCCAGTGAGGAATTCATAGCTTTACCATGGTTAACTGAAAATCTTGGCAACAACATTGTATTTAATGATCGTGGACTTCACCATTCTGTAACCATTAGATTGAAGATAGTGAGGAGAGAAAATATAATGTTGAACAGCCCACTTCCTGTACATTTCTTGGAAGATGGCCCTAGTGTACTTCAGACTGTTGTCAGACACATTGATGAACATTAATCATAATTAAGATTGTGCTTGATGTGGTCACAACTGGTGCATTGGTGCTATCTTTGATATGCCTCGCAAAAGGACATTTGCTCAGAAGGAATTGCATGTGGAATGAAATGTTCTCTCAGTTGCTGAAGTTGATGGAGATGACATGTTTCACATAACTTGATCAGTTGATTAAAAATAGAGAATGCTAGAGAAACTCAGCAGGTCTAGCTACAACTGTGGAGAGGGAAGGATAGGTTATATTTAGAGTCTGATTTGACTCATGATATGACACATCTTTTTCTGTGTCCAAATGACCATTGTATGCATGGTCAAGCATATATTTATGCAAAAGATGTGGATTAATCATTTGTTTGATTTTGAAAATTACATGCCTAGACTTGTTCTATTTCATCTCTGATTGATCTGAAAGAACATGTCTGCTGAGGGTCCTGTTTATGTGCTCAGTCCACCCAATAATGATGTTCTTCTCAAGTCATTGTAGCTGGACATTATCAGACATAGCTTGCTGTGTGTGCTCCATATGGCCATAACCAAAATTAACGAGATCAATGCACAGACTATCTTCAAACCCAGATTGCATAATGTTCACTTAGAGTTTGAAAGGAATATCTTTGTTCTTAGCTGGATTTTGAACTCTGCAAGAGCATCAGGGATGGTGAGCCTAGTTTGTATGATACTTTAAATCATATCCTTGAATCTTCACAAGTTGACACTATAGTTTTGAAGGTGCACTTATGAGAAGTTTCCAACAGATTATTTATGATGGGTCTGTGGTTGGTACAAACTATGAAATGCTTGCCAATAAATACATGAAGAACCTTTATATTCCAAAAACAAAATAAAGTGTTTCACTTTCTGTGTTGGAATAGTTTGTCTTTGCTATTGTAAGGTCTTTGGAAACACTTGTCATCCTGTAATAGACAGCTTTCTGAAATGGCCCCATTTCCAATGTAGGGATTTGGAGGAATTGAATAGACTTTGTCAAGATTGTTTCCTTCTTTTGTTTTGTATTTTCAGTTGTAGACTGAACAGAATAAAGGAGAAAGTGAGGACTGCAAGTACTGGAAATCAGAGTCGAGAAGTGTGGCACTGAAAAAGCACAGCAGGTCAGGCAGCATCTGAGGAGCAGGAGAGTCAACTTTTTGAACATAGGCCCTTCATCAGACATTCCTGATGAACGGCTTATGCCCGGAGCATCAACTCTCCTGCTCCTTGGATGCTGCCTGACATGCTGTGCTTTTCCAGCACCTCACTGAACTGAATAAAGGACTGTTTAAAATTAGGGAATGAGGAAAGGATTGACACTTGCTAAAATAAAGTTACCGAAAGTTATTGCCAGTGGTAGTTACACCGCTGCTTGTTCAAGCAGTGAGGGAAGGTTAGTTATAGATGGGCTGGCACCAAGGAATGTGCACAATGTGAGATTTCTGATGAAGGGCAAAAATCATCTTAGCAAACCCAAGGGAGCATTAAACTGTCTTTCCAGATTTCTCTCCACCCATAACACCAAACTTTTATGTGCATTTGTGTCTGTGTGTGTGTAAGGGAAATTTCATAAGGGCTAGAATCAATTAATTTGTAATAAATAGTAATTCTGATTCAGTTCTGAAATGTGACCCATGTTTTCTATTAGCCTGGATCTCAAAAGACAAGTAAATTGAGAGATTTTGCATACTTTAAGAAAATGTTTAGATTTTGTTATTACTCTGGTATAGGAGGGCATAGTTTCCAGTGTGCTATCCCAGTGAGCCATGACAACTCAAGTTTGCAGTTTGAAATCTCGGCTATTGAAATTGATGTATTGGTTACCTTTGTGCATTGTGATCTGTCCATGCAGGTAGATAAAGGAGTAGTTAATATTTCACTGCTTATTAATTTAATGTGGTTTTATTGGAAGAGGAACAGGCTAATCTCTTCTTAAAATCATTCCATCAGATAAGTCAAAGTTAAAAATAACTGCAGGGTTATTTTTTTTAAATGGTTAGTTGAACAACGTGATACCTGGAAATTGCATGTTTTGATGAAGCTGCTTTTCTCTGGGAATTTTCCTGATCTCTATGGCTGTAAAACAGATTACGTTTATCGCTTGGCCCTGTGAGAAACATCTGTTGCAAATAATCTAATATACTACCTTACTCATTTAATGTGTATCACACAATACGTAAAAATTTTATTACACAGTGATAATATGCTTCCGTGTACTGTAAAAAGGGATGTGAACTACACTGACAAAAGAAATTATAGCTTCCTCATCAACTCCACATAAATCAGGGGCAATTCCCTTGTCAGCCTCAGTACAAGCTGTGATTTTGCAAAGGAGTCACACTCAGGGTTAACTGTTTGTCTTACAGACAGCCAAAATACATCTTACTAGGACCATGGATGCTTGACTTCTCCCCCACTCCAACCCTGCAATTAACCATTGTTACTGTTTAGATGTAACCATTCCAGTTTAAAATAATGTGTTCACATAAATGCAGGTGAAAATATTTGATATTATACTGAGCAATTTACCTCCATAAAAGTCTACTAGTTTTCAATTATTTTTGAACAGAAATATAAAAGACATGAAGTGGCAATGTCAGCTGTGACCAAATGCACTCTTACCCTTGCTCCCACTCACTGGATGGATTGGAAGTCAACTACTAATGGGACTGTAGAATAAATCAGGTCGGGTAGGAGTAGGACATTCACCCTCACAAATGACAAAGAAAACAGCACTTAGTGCAGAGTACATTTATTATTACCATGTTCCATATTGCAAAAAAGCTGCTAGGCAATGCTGCTGGGCTAAGTCACAAATATAACATTAATGAAAAATCCAATACTATGATATGACTGCTCTACTTCCTTTAAAGCTGCTTACTGCAAAAAGGCTGTCAGTGCCCTTCCAAAGGACAAACAACATGGGACTGCTAACTGCTTTAATAATCAAATATTGAAGGTTTTCTTTCTTGTTTTAGCTCTGGTTTTCTAAATGTTTCTGAGAAGATTTGCTCAATGTTTTGCTGTTTCCTCGAAGCACCATGGTTACTGAATATGGGAAGCAATGATCGAATGCTTCGTGTCAGCTACCATAATTCTGGATGTGGTTGAAATCCTTGCAAGGACCTCAGAATGTATAATCCAACCAATAATGATCAATGAAGCATTTCATATGGAATGATCTAAATTGAAGGATTAAAGGTTAAATTTTAACTTTTTGAACCCACTCAAATCACTGGAAGCCAGCAGCAGTTGAAAGACCTTGCAGTGGGTTGTGCTAACAGCTTTAGCTTTACACCCCTGGGATTCTTGACCAATTAGAATGGGCTGGTATGATGACAGACTGTTCCTGTTATGAGTTTGATCCGACACAGTATCTGTACTGTGTTCTTTATGGAACTGTCTGCAAGATGGATCTTGCCAGTTATTGCTTCACAGTGAAGGTTATACAACTATGTTAAGCTGAGAGACCCAATGGTACAAAATTACATTTCAAACCAAAGTAACACCTGACTGTTCACATCCAAGGTTTTAAAGGGACTCTGGCAAGGAATAGAATTGGTTCATCGTAAAAGTGTATGGAAAGAGACTACTAGACTGATTGAGTTTCAACTTGGAAAGATATTCCATTCACAGACACGTCCAGAGAACTATCCACTGTCTCTGTGAAAATCAGTGACATGCTTGATTGCTTAGGTCAGCTTCTTGCACAGACATGCACAATAACCTTCCACAGATTAAATTCCACAGTGTAGTGGCAAACCTTCTAGATGGTGCCTTGATTGTCACATGAGTGCAGTCTGTGACTCTCTATATCTGCAGGAGTCCAGTTAGAGTAACAATTCTGAAGGTCCTCTCGATCTGACCACAGTGGTCAGTTGGCAAGTGGAAGTAATTGGCACCCTAGCGCATATGACAGCTGTAACCTGGGAGATACATGTGTGTACACTGAATTGTCACCAGAAGATTCCCTGGAAAGAGCTGGAAGTGAATAAATAAATGGATGTGATGACCCTGGCTGTCATTGACAATGCATGCCCAGCCAGTTCACTGGAAGGATGTCAAGGTCCAGGATACTTGTTGACAAACTCTGAGCTTCCTGGTTTTGTCATGTCTAGAAAGCTGATTATCTCCCCCTTTGAGCTGGGGTCTATGTTCATCTCCCTATCTTTTAGAAGTCCACATTGTTAAGAAAAAAATCAGCTACTCACCCTGCTGCTGGAGTGTTTGTTGCTTGTTGTATACCTCAACAGAGTTCAAACTATTTAAGATGTTCCAATTCTACTGTGAAGACTGACAGCCAAGAAGTGCAGATCAAAGTCAAAAAGTCCAAAAATTACATCCAAAGTCTTAAAAATCACCACAATGCAGTGAAAGAACATGCTCAAAGTAATTGAGTAAATGCCTTCACTTAGAGCTAAAGAGGTACCTGTCATACCTCTGCATTTAAAGGTTTCCTAGTCTGTCAATTAATCAATTCTGCCAACCTCTTTATGCTCTTAACTGTCTGAAGCTTTTTGATTTAGACAGAGCTGGGAACCTATTGCTTGCAGATAAAGCCAGTATCCAAGGTCAAACTGCTTTTTTGCGTATTTAAATCTCAGACCCATCTGTTCCACAGGGATTTTCCACACATTAGAAATACATCCCAGTTAAATGCCAAATTCTTTGGTTTCTTGTCAGGCTTCTAACATCCTTTGCTTCATTAACTCCTTCTTCTCCATCTGGCAAGCAGAAAGACCCACAGCCCATTCCCTGCAGTTTACAATTACATATGAAGGGTCATAAATCTGTAAGAAAATACAACTGACAATAAACATCAAGATGCCTATAATCACATGCTAAATAATTCAGAAAATAGATATTTTATAATTCACTTAAATATGAAGAAAATTATCAGTATATATTAGGGCCTTGCTAATAATGATGTTAGACTTGCACATTCAGCTTTTCAGATACAGCATGTCCAGATGGCTTGAACATAATTGCTTAACAGATGTAGTTCTCCCTTTCAGAAATGATCTATCTGGGTTGAATGTCAGGTATTTCTTGTGGCATTATAAATCCTTATTCACATTATCACTGCCACGGGTTTGCCACTCTAGAAACATAGAAAATAGGGACAGGAGAAGGCCATTCAATCCTTTGAGCTTGCTCCACCAGTTAATACATTCATGGCTGATCATCCTACTCAGTAGTCTGTTCTCACCTTTCTTTCCATACTCTTTGATAACATTAGCCCTAATAACTTTATCCAACTTGAAAACATTCAAAATTTCGGCCTCAATTGCTTTCTGTGGCAGACAATGCTCCAGGATCACCCATCTCTGGGTGAAGAAATTTCTGGTCAGTGAAGGTCATTCTCTAGACATTGATGTGAATGATGAGGTCTCCTGACAAGGCAAAGCAATAAACTATTTGGGAAACTGGGATAGCAAGAGGTTTCATCACAGGGCTGTACAGATTTCAATAATGTAAGTATTATTTTTTGTAATTTCTTGCTGAATTATATGCACCATCCGTATTGAATCTTTGATTCTCTCTACAATTGGCTCATGCATTCAATGATTCATGTTTTCAACGTTTTGGCTGCTATTATCACATCCTCACACTTTTAAGACCTTTTCAGATAAGAGTGACTAAAATGATAGATGTAAAAAGTTAAAAGCTCTGTGAGAGAGGTTCTGGAAAGCAAGCATTACCCTGTCTAGAATTCTGTGAGGTTGATCACAGATAAGATGTGCAAGCTGAAGTAAAAGGAAGTTCCTTTAGGGCACAGTGCTGTACACTGGGGTCTGAGTAATGACTTTCTGTGGTCATGAAAAGCCTCCTGTTGTTACTGTTGGTTCGAGGTGAAGTTGGTCAATACACTCTCCTTAAGGGTGGCAAACTGGTTAGCAATAGCTGATGTCTCAAGTATGAATCCAATTAGAACCCAGGACAAAAATGAAAAATACTTGAAATGCTCATCAGATCTGGGCAGTATCTGGGGAGACTGAAACAGATGAACATTAACATTTCGGATTGAATGATGATGGTTCTAGGAAAGTTCTGGTAAAGGTATCAAGTTGAAATTCTAACTCTGTCTCTTTCCACATAGACGTTGCCTGATCTGTTGAATATGTCTGACCTTTTCAGAAGAACCCAAGACGTTCTGACTTAGTGGAATGCTGGCTTTGATAACCTTTATTGGTGTGATATAAGCATTGCATATTGTGTGAAGATTTTCCTGAAAAAACAAGTGACAACTCTGCCTACGTTTCACCATTAGACTTCAATGAGCTTAAATACTTCTCAACAGTTATTTCCAGGTAACTGTGTCTCAAAAGGAAAGCTGCCATGTTCCAGAATGGCAGCATTTTATTTTGCACCTGCATTCATGAATAACCTTCTCTAATATTGTGGTAAAGTTATGCAGCACGGAAACAAACCTTCAATTCAACAAATTCATGCTGAACATAAACTAAACTGCTCCTGGCCCATATCTCTCCAAACCCTTCTTAAACGTGAAATCATTCACATGTCTTTTAAACATTGTAATTGTACCATAATCCACCACTTGCTCAGGAGGTTCATCCCACATTCGAACCGCCCTCTGTGTAAAACATTTGCCCCTCGTGTCTTTTTTTAAATCTCTCTCCTCTCACCTTAAAAATGCGTGGCCTAGTCTTGAAATCCTCCATCCCAGGAAAAAAACATTAAATCTATGTACACCTCTCATTATTTTATAAACATCTATAAGGTTGCCTTTCAACCTCCTACGGTCTAGTGAAAAAAGTCCCAGCCTATCCAGCTTTTTTTTTTGTGACTCAAACCTTCCATCCCCATCAACATCCTTGTAAATCTCTTCTGAGCCCTCTCCAACTTAATAATATCTTTCCTATAATCGAGTGAACAGAACTGGACACAATATGCCAGAAGAAGACTCACCAATGTTGTGAAAAAGTGCAAAAAGTTTTAATCTTTAATTTTTTGCTGAGGAGCCTTTTCTTTAATTCCTGCATACTAAAGTGAGAGCAATGCATTACACCAAGGATGTTTCATGCAATTTAACTCCAGGAATGTTGTTAGCATCAAGACATACTGCATCACATCCCTGACATTGCTGCTTCCCAAAAGTGCTATTGGCATAATACTCTCCTCTGACAACAGTTCCAATCCTATAATTTCAATAGGCCTTCATGTGATCTTTGAAATGTCTGAACCTCATTTTTTTTTAATGCTTCACTCTTCTAATCATTCTTAGATGCAGTGGTAAGGAAGGATTCTTAGGTAGAGATTTGAAGACAGAAGAAAAATAACTTGCAGCTCCTTCTTTCTAATGGACAACTGAAATGCGTAAATAATGACTCTGAATTATCTGAGCAGAAATAAGGCCATCTGAAGGTTTTGTATTGTATTCAACAACATGGAAAGTCTGCCTAGCATTATATTATGTATAATGTAGTTAAATCATGCTGTGCAGAAAGTATTCAGCAGGTAAACTTTCTGAAGCACATCAATCAACCAAAATGCTACAAGGGTTTTGTGATAGAAAAAAATGAAATTGACTGCTCTCAAGAACCTACTTATATTTTCATTAAAGTCTTCTGCTTCTGGTTATATTCTCCATGTCATGTAACTGAAAGACCACCGCATTGTTGGGAAGGAAGAAGTGAACGGGAAACTGAATGGGGGGGTAGCATGGTACCTCAGTGGTTAGCACTGCTGCCTCACAGCGCCGGGTTTGACTTCCACCTCATGCAACTGGCTGTGTGGAGTTTGCACATTCTCCTTGTGTCTGTGTGGGTTTCCTACGGGTCCACCGGTTTCCTCCCACAATCCAAAAGTGTGTGGGTCAGGTCAATTGACCATGCTAAATTGCCCATAGTGCTAGGTGCATTAGTCATGGATAAATATAGGGTAGGGAAGTGGCTCTGGGTGGGCTACTCTTCGGTGGGTCAGTGTGGACTTGTGGGGCTGAAGGATCTGTTTCTGTAATGTACTGAATCTAATCTATCTGCATGCTTTTTTGTACTTATTCCAGCTTTCAACTCTTCTTCAATACCATTTCCTTGAAGCTGTTTTGTAATTTGTCTCTTCAATTTTCTATAAAGCACAGTTGACTATTTTTACTTCATATGGGTGACATGCACAATCTGTTGGAAAATAGGAGCACAACCTGCAGTTTGCTTCTTGTGTCCACTGGGAATTCTAATAGAATTCTTCCAATATAGCAACTACCAACAGGGCCTTATTATTGCGAAGTAATATTGATGAACGAAATAATGATCTTACATTAAATGGCAACACTATATGTCAAATCACTTCTTTTTCATTTCATCAGATTAAAGCATTTGTCTTTTCCTCTGTGTGCATGCACATACCTAACAATCAATAAATCAGAGAGTTTTCATTTCATTAAGTCTGCTGTGCAGCTTCAAGACTTTGGAAATAAGCAATATTTTAAGTAACTTTATTTTACACACTATCAAACAAATAACCCAACACAGTTGATTCCATCAGTTCCTGTTTTGGAATAATAAATCTATTACCAAATCTGGAAATTTCAAACATATCCTTTGCTTAGGCCGTTTACAAACTGCTCCAGTTTGATTCTTATTAACCTGTGCTGTGTGCACATTGTGTACAATAATACAAATATTAATGAGATTTTTCATTTCTACCGGTAAAGCTGTAATTCACTAATAAAGGTATCTAACAATTGACAAAACATGGTCCCTTTTCTACAGAAACGCATGATTGTCACTTCTGTGCCAAAGTAAATCTCAGTTATTCTTAAGAATTGTGTCCAATTTTCTCACCAATCCTTTTAAAAAATTAGCTGCAAGCTTCATTGTAAAGTGCTTGATGAGTGAGACAAAGAAACATTTAGAGCATCAACTGTTTAGTAATGGAAAAGAACTATCTATTGTCCATTGAGGTGATCCAAGTGAGAATCATTAGATTAGATTAGTTTACTTACAGTATGGAAACAGGCCCTTCGGCCCAACAAGTCCACACCGACCCGCCGAAGTGCAACCCACCCATACCCCTCCATTTACCCCCTACCTAACACTACAGACAATTTAGCATGGCCAATTCACCTAACCGGCACATTTTTGGATTGTGGGAGGAAACAAGGGCACCCGGAGGAAACCCACGCAGACACAGGGAGAATGTGCAAACTGCACACAGAATCACCTGAGGCGGGAATTGAACCCGGGTCTCTGGCACTGTGAGGCAGCAGTGCTAACCACTGTGCCACCATGCTGCCCACAGACTGCTGTTGATCATAACATCACAATTATCAATTTCCTGCAATCTGCGGTTAGCCTGTTATGTGCACATTGGATATGAGACTCTCTCAATAATCAATGAGTTCAATATGAATCAAGCACCTCTTATTGGAAAACAATATCACTTTGAAATATCACCTGTAGCATCCAATAACTTGTAAGTCCAGCATTCCAAACAAAGAATGTGAACAAAATCAAAGGCATTCAGAGCGCTGAAATTGATACCAAATGCATTGTTATCGAAGCTGCCCCGGCACAATAGAATACATCGTACATTTTGTGGCTAAGTGCAAGTTGTATTTCTAGAGGGATTTTTGCCACGATTTTCTCATCATGTCTTTCTAAGCTCATCTCATTAATTTTCTACCTCATGTCTATGGTGATCCTCATGTCCATTCCAGCCCCATCTTACCACCCGCCCTTCCCAAAACAACTTTGCAGGTATTTGCCAAAACACCAGCATCCTTTGCACCCACACCATTTTTGAAAGGGCACTGTGACCCAGACAAACGTTGGCAATTGGCGTTGCCCCTCACTGGCAACAACATAATAAAGTAGCCATGAAATCACATTGTACATAAGTCACACAGCACCCCCCCTCAAATATGCAACCCCATCCTCTCACCTAAGTCACTGTTTCACACCTAGATCACACACTTTACCCATCCATTGCAACATTCGATTACAACACCTTCTACATTTGTCCCCCATGCCCACTGTAGACCCAAACACTTGTCTTTGTCCAGTAGGGGAGCATCAAATGCAGGCAGGCAATCAGTCAAATTATTTTATTTACAGGCAGAAAATGGAATTCAGCTAAAGCAATAGAATTTGCAGCTTACCCCACAATGCAAACCAAATGCTGGTATGATGACAAATAACTATTTTAGATTCCGCTATCATCTGCCGCACCCAGCTCTCAACTATTGAAACCGGTGTCAATCTGTCTTAGCTACCTTATAGTGTCCGACACAGCTGAGCTTTGTCATGCACAGAGACAGATTTCTTCTCTTCAGTGTTCTTATCCTCCTCTTCAGTAGGTTGTTCCCATTCCTTAGCTCCTCAGGATCCAGCACTTCACGTCACAGGATGCCATCTGGAGCATCTCTATCATCTAATCTACTACGGCCCTGGTTGAAGTATGGGCAGCAATTTATCTGCATGCTGTGTATGTCAGGGATTGCACAATGGTGTCATCAGTCATGGCCACAGTGAATATACCTTGTCCCTCAGTTACCAGCCGTGCAAGACTTCTGAACCTTTAAATGCACCACGTATACAAGAGTGCTTCTGGATGCAGGAGTGATTACTTGTATCAAGTTAGTGGGTACACACTTGCAGGAAGTGATAGTGCTTACATAGCACTTGGACATTAATGGAACCCTTTCTTATTGATGAATTGTGCAGCATTGCAGTACAGCCTTTCAGTGCTGTATATGTGCAGTCAATGGCACCCTGCACCCACGAAACAGTAGCTATGGCTGACTATCCTATTGTCTGGGCTAAAGATCTGACCTTGGATCAGAGGATTGAAGTGATCTGACAAGAGTGGCTTTGGTCACTATTCTGATGCATTTGTAGATGCATGGCTGAGAGATCCTGTACCTTCCACCCAGCAGTCTCTGGGAGGAGCCAGTCAAATAGACGTTCAAAACCAATTGCCATTTCTTCAGCCACTGGCAGAGGATGGTGTCCTATTCCTGCAGTCCTTGGGTCCTGCTCCAGCCATCCAACACAGTTCAATCACAGAGTCCTGGGACATTTGGAGCCTGTGTTGACCTTCACTCAGCTCATCCCCAGGAAGTGGAGTCAAGGGCAAAAATGCCCCAGGCCTCGTGTATATCACATGCCTTCTGAAGGCTCTGAGCTGGCTGCACATCATCCTCCACACTGGCCTGCTACTGTTTCTGTGTTGGCCCTGGTCCTTCACTTCCAATTGTTGTCCCTGTTCCTGAATGCTGGCATTATACCATAAAAATGCCCACCATGCAGCTGTCTACTATCCCTGTGGAAGCCATGGTTAATCTCATTGCCCCTAATTCCCTCCCCTGATACTGTTCCACATACCTATCCATAAACCTGTCGTTACTGTCTGCCACCATCTTTGTCTTCACCTTTACAAATGCCTCAGCTTTCCCATCAGCCTTGACTTCCCCATCCCATTGTTTAGTGATTCCCCTATTGGCTGTCTAGCTCACCCTTCCACCCTCCAGAACTATCAACGTGCTGACCCTGAGGGCTATATTTGGCCCAGACTTGGACAAGCAGCTCTGAGACATGATTGACAAGTTCTCTGTCCATTGCGTTTGCAGCTCCCTGGCTGAAGACACAGGATTTATGGGTTTGCTTGTGATGGTCCCTACAGGACTGACCATTGCCCACTCTCAGGACTGTAGTCAGATAGATTTTCCAAATGTGAGTGTCCCAAATGAACCACTGACTGTGGCCAAGCTCCTGGACTGTGTGCGGAATGTGTCAGAGACTGACACTCACACAGTCCACACTCTGGACTACATCCTGTGGTTCTGTATTCAGATGCAGATCTGGTTGACAACAAGTACCTGATATGTTTCTGGACTAGTGAGCAGTTATCACTAACAAAGTGTGCCTGCTGACAAGATCTGTCACACTCATCAATTAAAAAAAGTGATGGATAATGGGAAAATGAAAGGGAGGCTAGTAGCCATGGTAAGGAATGGATATCCAGGAATACACAAGTTCTCCACCTCAGATCTTCCCAAATAGCTTCAATGTATCTGGTTAGGAATTAAAGGGAAAGGGGAGGAATGCATATCCGACATAACAAACTGTGTATGTTTCGCATTATATGCAGAATACACTGAAGAAAGGGACAGTCTGGGAGATTTCTCCAGCAAACAAAACATCAGGGGAGGTACCAAGGCCATGTTGACTTCCTGCATTTTTGTATCAATTTTTAAATATTGTTTTGAAGGTCAGCCATCCCTTGGTTTCCAAGATCTGGTTGAGACCATTCAATTCACAATGACATTGACCAATTCTACCCCTGAGCTGTATCTTGCACTGTGTACTGTCTCTTCAGAGAATAACAATGAATTAGGAGCCTAAAGTCCTCAAATGTATTTGCAGGAATTAATTTCAGATGCAGACCTGGTGTCACTTTCCACTCCAGGCACAGCATTGCTGTAAACTTGACATTCTGGAGCAGTTATTTTGTGAATTCTACAGCCTCTCTAAGCTTGAAAGATGCTGGGGAATGATCCCTGTCATCCACTATTTTACCTGATTTCACACAGAAACAATTTCATAAGCTCAAGAATGTAAAATAACTTACACAAACAGGAGAGGTGTGTGCTTTTCCCTGAATCTATTTGGAAAATGAGTGAAAAATGTACCAAATTCTGAGTGCAACATTCACCATCCTGAGACCAGTGAAAAGACAACCCATCTTTTTCCCAAGGTCTTCAATGATGAAAAATTGAGATATCAAATATTTATAAATATATATAAATACATCAAATATACTAGAAAGAGAAACAGAGTTCATGTTTTTGAGTCTAGTATGACTTTTTTTCAATTCTGAAATGTCATATCAGTCTTGAAACATTAAGCCCAATTCTCTCTTTTCAGCTGCTGCAAGACCCATTGAATGTTTCCAGTATATTCTGTTTTTGATAACTAAATGGTTCTAGGTGCTTGTCTGTATGGCTTTGCAGCTTTTAGGGGCAGGGGAATGCGTTTGTGTTGACTTCAGGCTGATAAAGCAAACAAGTTGAACTTTTTAAATGAATGCTGGACTTTATGAATAATGTTAAGTAGCTTCAGTTGGTGTGTCAATTTTTCACATTGAAAGTATTTTATTACAAGGTGAGTCCTTTTTTAATTGGCCACTGACAAAAATATTATACATCATCTTCGTCCTATGTTATTTTTATGCAATAATGATGGAAGTGCATTTTCCCCACTCTCATTGACACTATCAATGACGAGTGCAGGAAGACATGACTGGCGCACAGTGAGGCATACCCATAAATGAATTGTCAATCCAATAAAACAATAGCACAGGATTGCCTGCTTGCTAAATAGCACACTATAGACAAGGCTAAGTGATCAAACAATCAACAAATAAGATCTAAAAGCACTGCAATTCTGTCATATCAGCCTTTAATGGCAGTGGTCAATTAAATATCTGTCAGGCAGAGGAGATTTCTTGAATGACCCCATTCTCAATGTTGAGGGAACCCAATAAATCAAGGGAAAAGACAAGGCCAAAGCATTTGCAACCCTGCTTAGCCAAAATCTACACCCAGATCTCAGCAACGCTGAAGGTCATCAAATCTCAGTGAAACTTTTAATGAATTCCAATTATTTTTATCCTGAATATGTAGTTTCAGAATTCCCTCAAAAGCCATCTGTCATGAACTGGCTCAACAGTTGATCACAAAATGGTAATTTATTTTCATATCCTAACACTCTGCTTTCCTTGATCCTGGAAATGGCCTCTAGTACCCACTCATGAAACAACTGCAACTTTTCCAAAAAAATTCAGCTTCACCAAGCTGATATTGCCACGACGTTTCATTGAGCCACATTGTTTCTTAGCTGCACTAAGCAAATACTGCTTGTGGGCTTCTTCCATTCCATTCTCAGCTGTAATAGCATGCACCATTCTTTTAAGGCCCCATGACTCCCAAAGTTTTTATAGAACATAAAACATAGAACAGTACAGCACAGAACAGGCCCTTCAGCCCACGATGTTGTGCTGACCACTGATCCTCATGTATGCACCCTCAAATTTCTGTGACCATATGCATGTTCAGTAGTCTCTAAAATGTCCCCAATGACCTTGCTTCCACAACTGCTGCTGGCAACACATTTCATGCTCTCACAACTCTCTGTGTAAAGAACCTGCCTCTGACATCCCCTCTATACTTTCCTCCAACCAGCTTAAAACTATGACCCCTTGCGTTAGTCATTTCTGCCCTGGGAAATAGTCTCTGGCTATAGACTCTATCTATGCCTCTCATTACCTTATATACCTCAATTAGGTTCCCTCTCCTCCTCCTTTTCTCTAATGAAAATAGTCTGAGCTCAGTCAACCTCTCTTCATAAGATAAGCCCTCCGGTCCAGGCAGCATCCTGGTAAACCTCCTCTGAACCATCTCCAAAGCATCCACATCTTTCCTATAATAAGGCGACCAGAACTGGATGCAGTATTCCAAGTGCAGTCTAACCAGAGTTTTATAGAGCTGCAACAAGATCTCACGACTCTTAAACTCAATCCCCCTGTTAATGAAAGGCAAAACACCATATGCTTTTTTAACAACCCTGTCCACTTGGGTGGCCATTTTAAGGGATCTATGTACCTGCACACCAAGATCCCTCTGTTCCTCCACACTGCCAAGAATCCTATCCTTAATCCTGTACTCAGCTTTCAAATTCGACCTTCCAAAATGCATCACCTCACATTTATCCAGGTTGAACTCCATCTGCCAACTCTCAGCCCATCTCTGTATCCTGTCAATGTCCCGCTGCAGCCTACAACAGCCCTCTATACTGTCAACGACACCTCCAACCTTTGTGTCGTCTGCAAACTTGCTGACCCATCCTTCAATCCCCTCATCCAAGTCATTAATAAAAATTACAAACAGTAGAGGCCCAAGGACAGAGCCCTGTGGAACACCACTCACCACAGACTTTCAGGCAGAATATTTTCCTTCTACTACCACTTGCTGTCTTCTATTGGCCAGCCAATTCTGTATCCACACAGCTAAATTCCCATGTATCCCATTCCTCCTGACTTTCTGAATGAGCCTACCATGGGGAACCTTATCAAATGCCTTGCAGAAGTCCATATACACCACATCCACAGCTCGACCCTCATCAATTTTCTAGTCACATCCTCAAAGAACTCGATAAGGTTTGTGAGGCATGACCTGCCCCTCACAAAGCCATGTTGACTGCATTTAATTAAGCCATGCTCTTCCAGATGGTCATAAATCCTATCCCTCAGAATCCTTTCTAACACCTTGCAGACAACAGACGTGAGACTTAATGGTTTGTAATTGTCAGGGGTTTCCCTATTTCCTTTCTTGAAGAGAGGAATTACATTTGCCTCTCTCCAGTCCTCAGGTAAGACTCCAATGGAGAGCGAGAATGCAAAGATCTTCGCAAGTGGCAAAGCAATTGCATTTCTCGTTTCCCAAAGCAGCCGAGGACAAATCTGGTCCAGGCCTCGCGACTTGACAATCATAATGTTTGACAAAATTTTCAACACATCAGCTTCCTCTATCTCTATCCATTCCAGTATGTACACCTGCTCTTCAGAGGTTTCATTCACTACAAAGTTCATTTCTAAGTTCTTGGACCAAGTTTACATTCTAAGGGCACAATGTAATGATCTCAAAACTGTATGAAAGAGCCAATTTGTTTTCTTTCAGCATGTTTTCTTTAGCAGTGGGGACTTTAGGTAAATTATAGGAATACCTGCACACTTTAATGTATTTACTTGAAACCTTGTCCAGGAAGTACACTGCTCACCAGGTCACACCCTTGCATTCAAAGTTCAAAGTTCTTTTACTAAGCCCAATTCCTGAGCTGTGCCTACTGTTTTCTAGGATTTCTTTTAGCTGTAACTGCATACAAATATCAAAAGACTCCTAGTTCCTCTTTCTGAGTACCAACTTCCGAAGAGTCCATGGAAAAGATTGCTAAAAAGTAGAGATTCAGGGAATAGTTATTTTGCAGAATATCTAGTCACCTTAAGGCTTAAAGATTCCGTTAAATCATCTATGTCACCCAACACATAATCTTATCTCATACAGTAAGAGTCTCATTACAGATGACAAGGACAAGTAAGTAAAACTTAATAGTTATTTGGTAGCACAGACCTTGAGTATTGCTGAAAAATAGAGGCATTTTTAAAAGATTTTCAGCTTGTACTCATCAGGACAGCTCTCACAACCACCAATTTAAGGGGAAAACCCACATTTATACTGAAAGAGAGGACAGAGTTTATCGGTTTGCAAGTGGTCTCTCATTGGTAGAAGCAGAGCCATGGAGAATGCTCCAGTTGATAATGGCTGACAGTTAACTGTCAAGCTTTGTTCACATCAGGATAGCACAGTGGTTAGCACAGCTACCTCACAGCGCCAGAGACCCGGGTTCAATACCCGCCTCAGGCAACTCTCTGTGTGGAGTTCACACATTCTCCCCATGTCTGCGTGGGTTTTCTCTGGGTGCTCTGGTTTCCTCCCACAATCCCAAAATGTGCAGGTTAGGTGGATTGGCCACGCTAAATTGCCCACAGTGTTAGGTGAAGGGGTAAATGTAGGAGAGTGGGTCGGTGTGGACTTGTTGGGCTGAAGGGCCTGTTTCCACACTGTAAGTAATCTAATCTTAAACCATATAGGTTGACTCTGACTCATCAAGGCATTGCCCAAGGAATGGACGAGCAAATGGCTGTGACTTATTTTGATGAATTGAAACAAGTGCAGTGTTTGTACACATTTTCTGTATATTAATATAAGTACCTACTACTGTACATAAGTGAGCCATCCTGCAAGCTCAACTGACAATATAAATTGGTTGTCAACATAATTCTTTACATAGTCAGGATTATTTAGCAAGTGCTGTCGAATTGTTGAATCCCATCCGATGTTGGACCCTCCATTATTATTTTTATAAGGTCTGGCTATTTGGGTACAGACAGTACCTTAGTTATTGCAAGGGCCTGTAGGGATATGATCCACCAAGTCTTTGGAATGTACAGTCTGCACACCTATCATCAGACCATCACTGAAATCCATACATGTTGCTACTCATTTATGGATAGAGGCCACCCTGATCAGATAATTTCTTATTTTATGTTGCACAAACCGAGGGATTGGCCTAGGTCTGGCACATTTGGTCCTGAAAAATGCCCAGTCCACCTCAGATATCCCTAAGTTATTTTGTAAGCTCAACCATGGATGCAGCTTCTCAAAGTTTCACAACATCAGAAAAAAAGAGAAAAAGTGAGAACTCAGCCAAAAGCAAATTGGCTCAGAGGTGTTGCAAATTAGTATTGGGTCAAGATGCTATAAATCTCACTATAATCAAACAGCTGACACAGCTAAAGAGTAAAATCGCACATTTGCTTTAAAGGTTAAGGAAAATCAAATGGTTCAATAAGTTATTGATCATAAATCCATTAGACTGGCTGAATTCAACATTCATTATCCCTGCCCTCATACAGCCTTGAAGAGTGCACTGAAAGTAGGGAGCAGGATGATCTGAAATAAGAAGCAATGAATAAACTCTGTTTCACAATGTAGCTTCCATCGAATGAAACAGGAACCTCAATAATACACCTTTCTTTCTTCCCTACTGTAAAGCAGAAATAGAATATACTGACTTAATAAATGTCATTATTTGCACTTCACTACAGAACCTTACTTTCTGGTTTCATACCTCAACTCATTACTTATATTTGCAGCCTTTGAAAAAGCACTACAAAGCCCTTAACATTTAATTAGTGCCTTTCAGTAGACCTTCACACATCCAGTCACAGAGAAGGTTGTATTTAATGTCCTTAATAGCTTTTAGTTGTAGGTGGCATCTAAGTGAATTGAAATTAATCTCACTTGTAGAAGGCAACACGCCAGAAATGGACTGTGCCACAGAATGCAAGGGTGTGACCTGGTGAGCAGTGTACTTCCTGGACAAGGTTTCAAGTTAATACACTAAAGTGCGCAGGTATTCCTATAATTTACTTAAAGTCCCCACTGCTAAAGAAAATGTGCTGAAAGAAAACAAATTGGCTCTTTCATACAGTTTTGAGATCATTACATTGTGCCCTTAAAATATAAACTTGGTCCATAAGCCACAAGTGATATTGAAAAGGTATCAATATTAGACATTGTTACCAGTCTCTATTACTCATGTTAGCAAATTATCACAGTAGTTGTATTGGTTTCATGTTTACCCTTGAAGTATTTTGAAGAACAGATGTACAGAAAATGATCAAAAATTGCAAAACAAATACAAATAAAATATTTTGGGGCAGATTTTCTTAGTCCCCACTCCAGCTTAGCACTGGAGTGCAGGATCTGAACTGTGGTGTTCCTGGTAAGGACCATCTACGTAGTCCTGGCAGGGTGTATTTTGTGTCGCAAGAGAAAGAAAATGAAGACATACAAGTGACTTCTGTCTATGATGGTGATGTCCAAGGAAGAAAGTTCCTTCTTGCTTTTTATTGTAGGTCAAATTAATCTGCATTTACTGCTGGTGGAAGTTCGACATTGCCTGCTTTACCTGGTGCTTTAAGTGAGTGCTGCTTTGCACACATGGAAATATTGCAGTATCTCTGGACTGAGTATGCCTATACATACATTAATCCCTGAGGCTGTGATTCCTTAGCGTTTAAGTAATGCTGTTCCATTATGGATGTGGGTAATTTTTTTTTACGTTGTAGATTATAGGTTACAAAATATGGCCCTTTGGTATCGGGTCCAAGTCCTCTCTTCATACATGCTGCTTCTAGTATCATGTCTTCTCCCACACTGATCACAGAACATAAGTTTCATCTTTATCATTTGCATATTTCATTTTACGACACCTCCCTTGCAAATCACTCTATATTTGTTTTACATTATACCTGAAATTTGTTTGTTCTTGCTTATATCATTACTAATATTACTCCTAGCCCAAAGTTCAATTCTCACAGTTGAGACAATCTGAACCTCTGACTAGATGTCCTAATCTGATTTTCTTGAGTTCAGCACTTGGATGATGGTATTGTACCATGTCTGGAATTGTTTTAACACTCAGTGCACAGTCTGACATTCTGTCACAAATCATATTTGGTTTCACTTTTTGGCTCGAGTGAGATCAATGCCTTTCTGTTCCTCCAGAATGAGCTTCAGGTGTTCTGATAACACATGCTGTCAGTCCATCCTTTTCTTTGATGTCTGTGTCCTCAGATTTCCTGTCACTTCATCAGATATTCTACACTGGTTTTAAGCTTGACAGAGCTTTTTAACCTGTGTCTAGAGTTGTACCACTTACATTGCTTCCTGTTGCAATGTTCATTTATTTATATTGCCTTCTTGTAGACTTGGGGATTAATATTTGGCCCAAAGTGGTATTTTAAAACTGTTACATCTGTGTTTAACCTCCTTCCCATTAATAACTTCACTGGTGTGTACATAGTATTCCTCTGTAATTGAATAGAACTAATTCCAAGTCTGCATTTTGTGTGTCAGTGATTTTATGACTTCAAACATCCTTTCAACCTCTCTGTTAAACTGTGGAAACGTTGTTAGCTGGTTGGTGCCTGCTTCCAAAACAGATTTTCTGAAATCTTTATTTGCAACTTAAGGTCAATTTTCTAATACCAATATATTAGGAGAACCACATATCGTAAAGATTCTTTCCATGTTCTGATTACTAAGTCTGGCACTTGAATCCATTTTGAATTATAGTTGACTAGTATTAAGTATATCTTCATTTTAAAAAACACAATCGAATAAATCCGATTTTCAGGCCTTTCCAGAAATCTTAATAAATCAATGGCTCTGTAAGGACTTCATTATGTACAGTCCATAGAAACATAGAAACCAGGAGCAGGAGTAGGCAGTTCAGCCCTTAGAGCATCCTCTGCTATTCAATAAAACCACGCTGATACTGTATTCCAGTGTTATATTTGAGCATTCTCCTGACACGCCTTGAAGCCTTTAAAATTTAAAACAATCTATTTCTTGGATGTATTCAATGATTTGGCCTCCACTACCTTCTGTGGTAGGGAATTCCCCAGGTTCACTACCTTTTGGAATGAAGAAATTTTGCCTCATCTCAGCCGTAAATGGTTGCTTGGCATGACAAGATGTAATTCCATATATCTTTTGAAATGCCTGGCCACTAAACTGCTTGTTGTGCTCTTGCCCTGCATTTCCTGGAAAATAAATGTTCCACTTGGAGATTATGCAAGAATAAATCTTTCACAATTGCCAGTTTTGATTCTGTTAGTGGTATCTTTTCAGCATTCACCCTGCTGGATGAGATTTTAATCTCCTTTGCAGACAGAGGGATCTGATCTATGTGCATACCTTGTCATATTTTTCAGCTGCACATATTTGTTTAAGGTTTTTCTCAGTTTCTTATGAACTGTTGGTCATTACCACAGAATAGAACTCATCCTTTCTGTAAGAAGAAAATCCTCTTTTTTTTTCACTTGATACATTGCTGTCCTGAGAGTACATTGGTCATGATTTGCGCCTCACCTCAACGTGGACTATGGCATTGCTTTGACCTGGGAATGTTTGATCCATCATCTATTCTATGCTTTAAATTTCTTACAACTTTTCCTTGATGCATGTTTTTAATTTCTCTGGAAGTTTTCCTTTTGCAGGGCCTTCTTTGAGGTGATCAAGTTCCTGTTAACTTAAAATATTTTGTCAGTGTCTCCTAAATTGGCCATGCTTGTAGCTCTCACCTTTACTGTAGGAATCCAATTCATTTATGATTCTAATTGGAATAATCACATCTCATGCAAGCTAATGTGGTCAATGACAATGACATTGATTCCTATTCTTTGGGCATTTTGGTAGCCTTTTGGGAGCGAGATGATTCATCCTGATGGTTATACATCTGACCATGCCTCAAGAATTCCAAAGTTTTGTCCTTCTCAAAAGGCAATATAATCTGAGTCTTTGAATATTTTTAAGGCCGAGGTAGAGAAGAGCAAAGAGGCGAATGGTCATTAGAGTTGACAACAATGTGGAATAATCAGATGAGCCACGTTCTTATTGAATGGTGAAGCAGGCGCAACAGGCCAGGTCCTGCTACTGATTTAAATGTTCACGTGTTTTCTATGTGTATGTTCACTGGACTGAATTACTTTGCACCTTGATTTCTGTCTGGGTAGTGAATGGGGTTCATATTTCAAGGTTTAATCTTCCTTGGATTGAAGCAAGTCTGATAAATTCAAATTTCTCACACTACCTATTACATGGCCTTTAATTAATTTATTTTTCAAACTTTCATACCTACAACATCCTGCAAAGTGATTTACACTCATAACAACCACCTGATGAAGGAACAGCACTGTGAAAGCTAATGCTTCCAATTAAACCTGTTGGACTATAACCTGGTGTTGTGTGATTTTTAACTTTGTACACTTATTAAAAAAGACTCTATTGATTCTCTCAAATATGGAGATCACTATTAAACCTTGTCTATTCCATCACTAAGTTTATTCTGGGTCTTTTCTTCTTAGCATGCAGCACGTCAGTCTGTGAGGCACAGACAGTGTAGAAGAGACTCTTAAGCCCTTCAAGCCTGCATTAACCTATCTATGTAAGTCATATTTTCTAGCACTTGACCCATAGCCTTGAATGTTCTGCCATTTCAAGTGTTCATCCATGTACCTTTTAAAGGTTGTAAGGTTTCCTGCCTCTACTGCCTTCCCACGCAGTGCATTCCAGATTCCCAATGTTCTATTTGGGAAAACATTTTTCCAGAAATCCCCTCTTAACGTCCTGCCTTTTACTTTAAAATTATACCAACTAGTTCTTCAATTAAGAGGGACAGCTGCTTCCTATCCACCCTGCCTATGCCCCTCATTCTCACACACCTCAATAAGGTCTCCCCTCAGGCTCCTCTGCTTTAAATAAAATAAATTCACCCTCCCCAACCTCTTTTCATAGTTAAAATGCTCCATCCCAGGTGACATTCTGGTAAATCTCCTTTGCTCTCCCTCCAATGCAATCACATCTTTCTTTACAGTGTGACAACCACAATTGCAGACAATGGCCTAATCAACATTTTTTACAGTACCAACATAATCTCCCTGTTCTTATAATGTATGCCACAACTGATGAAGGCAAGCATCCAGTACGCTGCCTTAACCATTCTGTTAACGTGTCCTGCAACCTTCAGGCTCGGTCTCTACAAGAAAACTGCAGATGCTGGAAAGGCTTCTGTTCTGAAGAAGGGTCACTGGACCTTAAATTTAATTCTGATTTCTCTCCACAGATGCTGTCAGACCTGTTGAGTTTTTCCAGCAATTTCTGTTTTTGCATTTCTGCCCAAGCTCCCTCTGTTCCTCTGAGCTTCCCAATGTCCTACCATTCATTGACAATTCCCTTGTATTGTTACAGGTGGTTCTCCTACAATACCGTAGTTGCGGTCCAGTGAAACCTGGCTTAATAGAAAATTGCTTAATAGAAATAATGGGACCGATGGCAAAAGTGGGGTGAGGGGCAGACCAGCAAAAAACATCACTCACCAATCACTCAAACATCACCCAAAAGTCTAATGCAAAGTATAGCACAGTCTGAATGAATTTTGTAGTCATATTTATTAAGGAAACAAAAGTAAATTTAAAAAATGTAAGAAAGCTGTTCTCGGTACAATACCTCTCACAAAGAGCTGCTCTATTAGCAGCTGACATTGGCATATGCACAGAATGTCACGAAGACCAACGCTGATGTCATGCATGTGCAGAACAATAGGACACTAGCGCATGTGCAGACCAACACAGAGATTTTGGTGCAGACATCATCGCGTGTATAGAATGAAGCAGATGAATCAATCTCTGTTGGAATGGCGCTATTGCCATCAGAGGTAATTGTTCTCAAAAATACTGTTCCCTAATTCATCAACGACATTATAGCCAAATCACACTGCCGAAACATGCAGTATCCCAGAACTACATCTTGCAAAATGCATCACCTCCCATTTTTCAGGGTTAAATTTACTGATCTGCCTACCTCAGCAATCCATCTATATCCTCCTGTAGCCTAAGATCTTCTTTCTTACTATTAGCAACCAGCCATTCTTCATATCATCCGCAAACTTACTTATCATCCCTTCACATTTTTTTGTAAAAATATTTATGAGCAAATGTTTTTAACTTTACAAACATATAAAGTTATTGAAAAAAACCAATAACACATATCAATATAATAAAAAGAAAAAAACCACAAATTACAATACAACTACCATCTACTAACTACTAATCTACCTTATAATACAAAGCAAACCCTAGCACTGTCCAAAGCAAAACCAAAAAAAAACACAAAATACAGAACAGCTATGTTCGGTGCAAAGCTTCCAAACAAAGGAACAGGAGCATTGTGTATACATCCGTATTAACTCGGGAGACCCCCTCCAGAGCCCAGGGCTTGACAAATCTCATCATCCGGGTTAAACAAATGGCCTAGTTAAGATAGCTGACAAATCTATATCAAATAACTCAAGTAGGGTTGCCACGTCTTATAAAAATTGTCTGTTGTGTGGTGCATCATGTTTGTAAAAATATCTAAGAGAATGTGCTCCATTATTAATATCTGCCATCCCGCCAAGCCCAGTGGGTTCTCAGATACCCAATTCATCAGAATACTCTTATGTGCACAGTATGCAAGAATATAGTTTCTTCCCATGCCAGTCTAAAGATGGTAAATTTGGTAGACCTAAGAGGAGAGATATTGGGTCTACTTTGACTTCAGTCCTCAATTCCCTCCCTACCTCACCTGCCACAGTGCTCCAGTAAACACGGAGCCTGTGGCATGTCTAGAAGCAATGAGTAAGAGTACCTACACTTATTTTACATTTGGGATACACTGAAGATGCCCCTTTTTTAAACTTCGCCAGACGGTCTGGTGCCAGATGAGCCCTGTGCAGAACTTTTAACTGCATAGTGCATGTCCTATTACAGGTTGAGATCTTTTGAGTATTCTCCCATATGTTCGCCTATGTTTCAGAAGAGATCTCCACTCTTAGATCTTGCTCCCAGACCTCACGTAACCGGTTAATATCCTGCCAGGCCCTGCCACCCAGCAGACGATAGAAGGCACTAACTGAAAGGGTGCTTGTGGAATGTAACAACAAACTCTCTGTATCGGGCTGTTAGGGCTTAGTGAGAAGCGTAGTCTTCTTCTGGATGAAATCCCTCACCTGAAAAAAAGGAAATATTCTCTGCTGGGCAACTCGTATTTGTGGCTCAGTTGCTCAAAAGACACCATAACCTCTCTCTCAAACAAGTCTCCCAAACTAGAAACTCCTCTTGCAGCTCATTGTTTGAACCCTGAGTCTATCATCCCTGGTCAGAACCCTGGCATGCCAACTATAGGTGTAAGTGGCAAAGTCTTGGATAAACAGCCCTCACTCTGACGCATCACCCTCCATGCCTTGACTGTACTAATGACAATGGGGTTCTGGCAATGGTCCATAACTGTCCTCTTCTTACCCATGAACAACAGGTTAATAAGGGGGCACTTTGCCTGGGAGGCCTCAATATCCAGCCATATTGAGTTTGGATCGTTACCTACCCAATCGCAGACAAAAGACAGCAGGGAACTCCATTGATACCTTCTAATGTTTGGGAAATCAACTCCTCCCTCTCCTTGAGGCAACTGCAATATGGTAAGTTTGATGAGGGGCTGCCCATGATGCCAGACAAAGGAACCAAACCACCCCATCAGCTTCCGCAGCATTGACCTGGGAAACATTATAGGGAGCATACACATGGGATAAAGCAAACAAGGAAGAACATTGATCTTAATGAAAGATATTCGGCCCAGCCATGAAATTTGAAGAGTCTCCCATTTCTGGAGATCTCGCCTAATGTTGCTGAGCAAGTGAGCAAAGTTAGTCCGAAATAACAGATCAAACTTGGGAGTAATAAACATGCCTAAGTATCAGAACCCTGCCCATGACCACTTAAAAAGGAACCTAGGGCCACCTTCAATTTCTGGTACATCCTTAAGGTTCCCCAAAGGCATAGCCTCCGATTTTGCAAAGTTAATCTTACATCCTGAAATAGCCCCAAATGAATTGATACATTATATCAAATGGGGTACGGAGGTCATCAGGTTCGGTAAAAACAGAAGGACATCATCCGCATACAGAAGGACATCAGCTTGTGTGCCTTCGATCCCACTTCCCGAGAGGTTATGTGGATGTTCTGACGAATGGCCTCTGCCAGCGGCTCTATCATCAACCTAAATAATAATGGTGAGAGGGGGCCTTGCCGACTACCCCTACCAATCGTAAAATTCTCAGACTTCACCCTGTTGGTGATGACCGCGGCCAGAGGGTGGCAATATAAAACCTCTAGCCACCTGGCAAAGACCCCACCTAACCCAAACTGTTCTAAGACATAAAAAAGATACAGCCATTCCACCCGGTCAAATGCTTTCTCTGCACCTAAGGAAATCACCAACCCCTCAAGCGATTGTTGCTGACAAGCTTGGACCATATTCAGCAACCTTCTCATTTTATTAGAGGATCCACGGCCCCTTATGAAGCCTGTCTGGTCCTCTTTAACAATGTGGGGCAGCACCCTTTCCAATCTCAGCACCAGGATCTTGGACAGAATCTTGAAATCTGAATTTAATAGAGCGATAGGCCTGTATGAGGCACAATCCCCAGGAACCTTCCCCTTCTTAAGAAAGAGGGAAATATTAGATTCTCTCAACAATGGTGGTAGGCATTCATGCATATAGGAGTGATTGTACATCTCCAACATCAGCCCTGATAGAATCCCTATAAACTCATTATAAAACTCACCAGGAAGACCATCAGAGCCAGGCGCTTTCCCACTCTGAAGTTGCCCAGCTGCCTCCTGTATTTCCTGAACTGTCAAGGGCACATTAAGGAGTGAGGCCTGTTCCAAGGTTACCCCTGGGAGATCCAAGTTCTTAAAAAAGGTCTCCATTTTAGCCCTCCTGTCCTCGCAACCTTCAGACCAATACAATTCAGAGTAAAAGCTCTGAAAAGCCTCATTAATCTTTTTAGCATCATACGTAAGGACCCCGGCGCTGTCTCTGATCGCAGTAATGGATTGGGGAACATGCTTTTTCCTAGTCAGGTACACTAATACTACCCTGGCCTATCCCCATATTCGAACAGACTTTGTCGAGCAAAAACAAGTTCTTTCTTTGCGTTTTATGTCAGTATTGAATTCAAGGTAGCCTAGAGGGCCATGATTCGCTGTAGCTTAGTCACCGAAGGCCGCACAAAATGTGCCGCCTTGGCGACTTTCAACCGCATCTCACGTAGATGCTGCTGTTCCTCCTTTTGTCGTTTCCAGCTAGCCGAATAGGAAATAACTAATCCCCTAGCAGTCTCCCATAGCTTAGATGGGCTACTATCCATGCCTCACTCTTGGCCTTAACCTCCAAATAGACTACTGCATGATCAGAGATAGCTATATTCCCAATTTTACAGCCCATATTCAAATCCAGAAGGGCCGAGGGAGCCAGAAAGAGGTCAATTCTCGTGTGACATTTGTGTGGGTTTGAAAAAAAAGTGAAGTCCCTGCCAGTAGGGTGAAGACATCTCCAAATATCCACCAGCCCCAACTCCTCACATAAGTCAACCACCTGCTTAGCCTGCGAATAAATAGTTGAGGGCCCACTAGGCATTCTGTCCACTGTCAGATTCAAAAAACAAGTAAGCTCCCCCCGCCCCATAATAATGTGCCGTGTTCCAAAAGCACTCAACTTAGAGAAAGCACTAATCAAAAATTTGAGGGGATGCACTGGAGGACAATAGACATTTAAAATGCCATATTCCTCCCCATGTATCAGGGCTTTAAGTATTACAAACCATCCCTGCTTATCTTTTACCGACTCTAATAATGTGAATGGAAGATTTTTCTGGATAAATACCACCACTCCCCTTCTTTTAGTAGTAAAGGATGAAAAAAAAACCCGGTTATAACCCCCCTGTTGTAATTTCAGATGTTCCTCATCATCAAGATAGGTTTCTTGCAACAAAGTGATATCAACCCTTTCCCTCTTAAGTCTAGAAAGCACTTTTTCCTTTTAACAGGCGAATGACTTCCCTTAATATTCCAGGTGCACCATTTAATAAGACACTTAGCCATATCCCCTTTCAGAGACCCTTGAATCCCTGGGAGGGAAAACCCTGCTTACAAAGTGCCGAGCATACGTAAAGAAAGTCTCATAGAGTGAAGAACTATACATACAAAAACTACCCTATCATAACGATAAACAACTATTACTACCAAAATAAACTCCAAAAAAAATTCTATAAAACCTTGAATGGAAGACTCTTCCCCCTGTCCATAGGGGGAACTCGCCCTATCCATCCCCTCCTTTTAAACCCAGACTGTGCCCCAGCCTTAGGCCAGAAAAAAAAATGATCCTTAAATCAACAGAAAAAAGACAAAGTCAGGATGAGCACTCCACCCATCCCTGCCTTCATGTCACCCTTACTTGTGACTAAAAGAGAAACAGAAGAAACAAAAAAAAGGGGAGAGACAACAAAGAACATCCACAAAATTTCCCATCAGAAAATCCAGTTATTAAAAACAAGGAACAACTTATTCCAAGGTCTTTTCCTCCCTTTCCAAAAAGGAAGTTTTTCGGGAGAAAGAAAGGAATTTAAAATAAAAGGAAGGGAAAACATAGGGAAAGATAGAAAAGAGAACAAACATTAACCGACTTCTTCAGGCCAATCCGTCTATTTTAAAGTGTCTATAAAGTTTTTTGCTTTATCCACTGAATCATATTTATAAACTGAGTCCTCGTAGCTGAAATGGAGCACTGCAGGGTATCGCATGGAATACTGAATGCCCAGCTTCCTCAGCCTCTTTTTAACTTCATCAAAGGACTTCCTCTTTCGAATTACAGCTGCAGAGAAATCCTTGAAAACATAATCTTTGACCCCTTGTTCAGCAGTGCCTGCGGATCTTTTCCTAGGGATCTGGAAGCTACTATGACTTTTTGCTTGTCCTTATATGAGTGGAAGGGCACTAGGACCAAGCAGGGGTTCTACACCCACCCTGATCTGTGCACTGTAACCTGATAAGCCCTTTCAATCTGTAGCCTGCTGGACTCGATGTGAAGGCCCAAAAACTTCGGCAACCAGCTTTCAAAGAAGCTCACTGGCTGCTTACCTTCCACACCTTCAGGGAGCTCGACAATTCGGAGATTTATCCTCCGACCTCGATTTTCGAGGTCGTTGATATGGTTTCGCAAGGCCCACACCTCTCACTCCAGCACCTGAATCTGACTGGATGAGGACTCCATCGCAGCTTCCAAGGCCTTAGTTCGACCCTTTACCTCCTCCTGCCTCTCCCCAAGACCCTGGATATCCTGCTCATGCTTCTGCAGCATGGATGTGATAGGTTGGACCAGGGCACGAATCTCTCCACGGATCTCCTCAATCGCAGCCCCGACTTTCAAGGTAAGTCTCTCCATTGCTGCAGTCAATTTCTGTGAGTCTGTCAGGTCCCCGGGAGGGTCAGGAGAGGCTGCTGCTGCTGGAGTCTCTGGTGTTGTAGGTGCTGCAGGGGAGTGTCCTCCCTGCTGCTGTTTTCTTCCTCCTTTTCCCTTTGGCATCCTTCCCACTCCCAAATATTAACAAATACGTGTTCTGTAATGTTTTAAACTGATAATTCTGCCACATAGGTTGGCCAGGGAGAGCAAAAAACACTAGTATGCCTTGGCTGTTAGATAGAGCTGTCCACAGCAGTTCTACAGAATCTCCACTATCTTGCCGAGTCCCATCCCCTCACATTTTAATCTATAATTATTTATATATATCATGAACAATAAGGGTCAAAACAACCAATATCTCCTCACTTTGTATATCATTCTTTTCAAGAACTTCACCATCCTTTTTCCCAAATTCTGTAACTATATCTTCCTTTGTCCAAGTGAAGACAGAAGTGAGATATTCATTTAATACCTTACCAATGTTCTCCACCTCAGCATACAGATTAGATCTTTTGTGACGATGTTGCCCTTTAACAAGGTTATGTTGTCTTTGGTTCTTTCATGAGGGATTGTAAAGGCAGTGGTGCTGACAATGCTGACAGACATTGCCCAAGTCAACAATCATATGAGGCCTTTAGGCTTTTTTTAAAAACAGTTGTACAATGAAAGAGGTGTGGCCAGTTCTCGCAGTTTAGGTTTTTTCTAGTTTCGTTTAGTTTTAGCAGGCAGTCAGAAACTGCTGGTAGTATGGAAGCAGCTATAGTGAAACAAAGTTCCATGCTTCAACAGATGCTTCTTACCTGACCCTTTTCTCTGAAACCTCTCCTGCCTGTAAAGCCCTGTGTTTGAATTTATCTTTTGCCAATGGATGTGTTTATGGGATGTTGCAGGGATTGGAACAGCTCCTTCATAAGTTGCGATATTGTGTTGATTGTTTTTTTCAAATTGTTATATTATTCTAAGTTTTTTTTTGTTCGCATTTCAACTGTAGTGTGTAAATAAATTCTGTTTTGCTTTTAGCCGAGTGGTTTGACCAGCTGTATCACTTCCTACATTTCACCACGAATCAAACATGCGGGCCTATGGTCTCCTTTTGAATGGATCCCACTGTCCTGCTGCAGATTTTACTATAAGTCACTATTCCCTGTCCATTATTACCAGACCCTGCCTTATTTTAATAAAATCTGCCTTTCCCAGTCAAAACCCTTTTTTGAAGACCATTGCATTCCTTTTCCATAACAAACTTAAATCATACTTTGTTATGGCCACTATCACTGCCACCTCACCCACCTGCCCAGATTTTCTTCCCCAGAATTAGTTGCAGAGCTGGCACAGTAATACAAATGCTGTGTCTCCTCCCTGATAAAATAATTTAAACTCCTCTCAAAAGCATTAGCAAACCTACCCAGAAAGATATTGGTCCCATTCTGATTTAAGTGTAGACCATCTGCTTATAAAGGCTCCAGCTTCATAAAAATACTCCCAGTGATTCAGGAATCTGAAATCTTCCCATCTGTACCAACTCCTGAGCCTTGCATTCATCAGCCCTTTCCTTCTATTTCTGCATTCGCTCGTACATGGCAGTGAGTATCCAGAATGAGGTTCTGCTTCTTAATCTAGTGCCTAGCTCCCTAAATTCTTGATGCAAGACCTCATCCCCTATTCTACTATATTGTTGGTACCAATCTTTACCATGACCTCTGACTTATCACTGTTACCCTATGGAATGGCCTGCAGCCATTTAGTGATATCCCTGACTCTTGTCCTAGGGAGGCAGCACACCATCTTGGAGTCATACCTGCAGCCACAGAAATGCCTGCCTGCACCCCTCACTATCCAGTCGTCTATCATTGTTTGCCATGGACATTTGCTCTTCCTCTCTTGTACAACTGGGTCACCCAGAATGCTACATTCTCCAGTGAAACCCTCACTGTCATCATTTGCCAATACCAAAAAAATGGTTATCAAGTGGGATGCAGGGTTATGGATAGGGCTTTCCTATCTGCCTGCCTTTCCCCTTTCCTCTGTCTGGTGGTCACCCATTCCCACTCTGCCTGCAGCTTCTTAGTCTGTCGGGTGACCACCATAGAAAATGTGCTATCATGTGTGAGAGCACTGTAACTGAACTGCTTCCTCTTCATCTTTACGTCAGGATCTTCAGCTCTTTGTGCTCTGTAAAGCTCCTATCTACATCAATAAACAACAAGTTTATCAAATACAGCTCTCCATTGAGGTTTCTAAGACCTCTCTCTTCACATGCAGGATCCAGATTTGTACTTTCTCTCTGAACAATGTCAGAGTCATGTGATCAGTTAAGTCTTCATGCTTTACAAAAATTCCATTATGCCCTTTGTTTCACCAATCAGTTGAATTAGGGAGCAAAATAATTTCAGAGATTTACAAAGATATTGTTGCAAATCCAAAGATCCAAAGAACACTCCCGATATCAGTTCCACCTTTTCCTTCTGGACCCCTTCTCTTTCCAGAAGCCAAGCCCCAACCCTGGAAAAACGTGGCTTATGAACGGAAACTGAAATTTCTCACTAGGAGCACTTTAACAAGAAAAATCAAAAAAAAATTGAAGACAAAAATAGAAATTGTCGGATAAGCTCAGCTTTAAGAGTTAGCATTTCAGGTCCAGTGATCCTTCCCTCAGAACTGATGGTAACTAGGAAAATGTCCACTTATATCAGAAGCTAGGGTAGGGGAGGGGGTAGGGAGTAAACGAGAGGTGGGGATAGAGCTCAAAGGGAGAAAAGAACAGTTGGACGGACAAAGAAGTGGATTATAATCTGGCAAGGTGGGTGAGTAGCTATTAATGGGGACTGTCAGTAGCTAACAGTGGGTTGTGTATAATAGCTGAAAATGTGTTGCTGGAAAAGTGCAGCAGGTCAGGCAGCATCCAAAGAGCAGGAGAATCGACGTTTCGGGCATGAGCCCTTCTTTAGGAATGATTCCTGAAGAAGCGCTCATGCCCGAAACGCCGATTCTCTTGCTGTTTGGATGCTGCCTGACTTGCTGCGCTTTTCCAACAACACATTTTCAGCTCTGATCTCCAGCAGTCCTCACTTTCTCCTCGTTGTGTATAATAGCAGACTATGTGATCACAAGGCCTGGTGTATGGTGGTTAGGGTAGGGGCATGGGAAAGGTCAAGCCCTAAAGTAGCTGAAGTCGATATTGAGACTGGAAGGCTGTAGCATTTCCAAGCAGAAAATGAGATGTTGTTCTTCCAGCTTGTGCTGAGCTTTGCGTAGCACTGCAGCAAGCCTGTGACCGAGATGTTTGCTAGAGAACATGGTGGTGTGTTGAAGTAGCAGGCAACTGGAAGCTCAGGGTCACTATTGCAAACAGAATGCAAGTGTACGGTGAAGCGGTCACCCAGTCTATGTTTTGTTTCCCAGATGTAGAGGAGACCATATTACGAGCAGCGACTAGATTGTGGGAAGTGCAGGTAAAGTACTGCTTCACCTGGAAGGTATGATTGGGCCCTTGGATACTGGTGAGGGAGGAGTTGGTGGGCTTATAGTGGATATTAGTGACCAGTCTAAGCCCAGAAATGGAATCAGAGAAGTCAAGGGAGAGAAGGGTGATATCAGAAATAGACCAGGTGAAGGTGAAGACAGGGTGAAAATCAGAAGTGAAATCAAAGAATATTTCCAATTCCGGATGAGAGAGAGAGGCAGCACTAATGATGCTATCGATATACCAGAGAAAGAGTTGTGGATTGGGTCCAGAATATGACTGGAATAAGGAATTGCCCAAGTACTCCATAAAGAGGCAGGCATAACTGGGACCCATGCAGGTACCCATGGCCACCACTCTGACCTGATGAAAATGAGAGAAGTTATAATTCGTTGAGGGTGAGGATGGGTTCGGCCAGGCAGAGGAGGGTGGTTCAGGCCTTTGTTCCAGGAAGAAGCAGAGAGCCCTGAGACCATGATGGTGGTGGATGGACATGTAAAGAGATTGCATGTCCATGGTAAAAAGGGGTTGGCTAGAGCCTGCAAACAGGAAATTCTGAAACTGACATAAAGCATTGGAGGAATTGTGGATGTAACTGGGCAGGTGAACATGGAGAAAAAACAGAGGGAACTAAAACTAAAAAGTATTTTAAGGGAAAATGATACACTCCAACTCCTGAGTTTCATATTACGGACTCAGTGGTTAGCACTGCTGCCTCACAGAGCCAGGTATCTGGGTTCAATTCCAGCCTCGGGTGACTGACTGTTTGGAGTTTGCACATTCTCCCCAGGTCTGCATGGGTTTCCTCTGGCTGCTCTGGTTTCTTTCCACAGCTCAAAGATGTACAGGTTAGGTGAATTCATGTTAAAATTGCCCATAGTTTTGATGCATTAGTCAGGGTTAAATATAGGGTAGGGAATGGGTCTGGGTGGGTTACTTTTCGGAGGGTTGGTATGGACTTGTTGGACTGAATAGCCTGTTTCCACAATGCAGGGAATCTAATGTAATCTAATCTAATACCCTGAAAAATTATAATGGTAACAATGGATACTGCATGTTCCCTTTTCAAGGACATCCAGGCATAGGTGTAACCATGAAAAGCAGGCATACAGTCAGGAATGATTACCTCCTCTATAGACTACTCCCTGGGCCTATTAATAGTCTCTTTAGCCAGGCCCTGGAATAGGCCTATGAGGGGGCTCCTCTGGCCTGTCCATCCAACTCAATACCAAGAACTCAATGATTAGGAGCATGGGGCAACAGTGCAATTAATAGAATAATGAAAGGTTTCTTAAATAATTAAACAGTGCGTATAATCTCCCACAACTGATATAGAATTAGTCCATGGACTCCACAGTGCCTCAAAGTTTGCTCTTAAATGCAAAGTCCAATCAGCATTACTCAATCGACTCTGAAGCTGATCTGTTTGAGTCTTAAAAGCAATTTGTATTTCTAACTCTGACACCATTAGAACAACTCTATTTGACACTGACCCTCCACCCCAGTAAAACCTGACGGCTACCTAAAAAAAGAGGTGAATCCATACTTCCTTTAATAAACTCTGCTCCCATGGAAATCGGTATTCTCCAAGTGTTAAGTGTGAGGAAAAAAAATCCTCTCTTTTTTAAGGTAGAAAAATATGAAAACCTCTACGAGTCATGCTGTTAAGAAGTTGAGTCAAGCAAGGAAATAGAATGAAAGGCCAATATTACCCTCAGGCACTTTCACATATATGTTAATAGTCAGCTCAAGGAGTCATTGGTGGGATAGTGAGGAATATCAAACTCTACAGGAGAAATAATGGCTGTTACAGGGATAGAAAGTTGCTCTGTAACTTTACTCACTGCTGCAAATGTTTGACACAGATCTTCTGACCAGGATTGAAAACCATATTAAAAATTCACATTTACTTTCCCACAATTTTCCTCAGTGATCTTCTGATGGAGACTTTTTTTTCCCCAGAATCCCTACAGTGTAGAAACAGGCCCTTTGGCCCAAGAAGTGCACACTGACCCTCTGAAGAATATCCCACCCAGACCCAATTGGCAATTTAGCATGGCCAAATCACCTAACCTGCACATCTTTGGATTGTGGGAGGAAACCCACACAGACATGGGGAGAATGTGCAAACTCCACACAGAGAGTCAGCTGAGGCTGGAATCAAACCTAGGTCCCTGGTGCAGTGAGGCAGCAGTGCTAACCACTGAGCCACTGAGCTGCCTCAATTCTTCAGAACTGACTCAGTGCAACAAACTTTGCAAAGATCAATGCATGAATCCATGTGGAAACCAAATCTCCTTTTGTGGTGTTGGCTGCTGTGCTCAGGAAAGTTAAGAGGTTAAATGTTTAAAGCTACTTTTAAAAGCCACAGAGATGAGGTAACTGGGTAAGATGGTAGTTTGGGTAAGCGGGTAAGATTGGTGAGATAAGTGGGTAAGAAATTGACTTGCAGGGTGCAATAGGCTGATTGGTGTGCAGGATGGCAGATGGGTGAGATAGGTTCAGAAGGTAGATAGGTGTGCTCTGCAGGGCTAGAGATGAGAAGTGGGGGCTAGAAATCTAATCAGAAGCTAATCAAGAGGGAGGTGGAAGTTAGGGAAGAGTTGTTGCAATGTCAGGGGTCAAGGGAGGAGTAAAGGGGTCAGTGGAGTGATTGGAACATTTATTTTGGATTGTGGGAGTCTAGGAGTTAAACAAGGCTTGTCTCATTTTGTGTGTAACTATCCAGTTAGTTCAGTCAGAACTGCCTGAATTCTCTCACAGAAACACTGTTTTACAGACTGTTTCGGAGCAGTGTCCAGGCAGCAAAAGAATTATCAATTTGAAGCTCAAACTCCCATGCAATGCCTTGTATTAGCACATCTCAGGAGTGACAAAGCTCATCATGGGGGACATATCTGATCTTGAGCCATCTACAGATCAGAGAATCTGAAACTTTGTACTTATTAATTTCATGAGAAAAAAGTGATTGCTGCAGATCAGCTTGTAATTCAACAAATCTTTCTTTCCATTAAGATCAACAGAATAGAGAATCAGGCGATGAATGTCAAATGCAGGCAATTGACGACTGTCAGTTTTCTAACCACATGTGGGTTTCAGAATCAACCGCTAATCCCAGACCCAAACCTGATAACACTATTTACATTTTATATGAATGTTTGGTATAGAACAAGAGAGTTGCAACAATTTTAGCAAGAAAATATCAATTATGCTTTCTCTTTTTCAAATGCTCATTTATCTTTCCTGCGATGAATTGACGATATCTGTAAAAATGGTCCAATAATAATTTAGCATTTTCTCTTTGTGTTGCGCTATTGTTTATTGTATGTAATTTTTAAATCAAAATTAGTGCAGCCAGAGAGAAATGACGTAAAGTAATCAATGTGTAGATTATACGGTTTCCAAGGTGAGTTACTTTAGCATAAATTAATTATCCTATGTATATTCACAGCATGTAAAGAAACTGAATGACATAAAAACAGAAGAAAAATGAGTACCAAAATTGTACTGGTTACATTATACAACCTTATTGGCATTTACCAAAATTGTGTGGTGAATCAGGTGTCACATACTTGCATCAACATATATGGATACAGCAATTATGTGGTTCAAATAATTAGCTACCTGCAGTTTAATTACATTACTTTATTGCACATTGGTTCACAGACTTGTAACTTGCTGCAGTCACTGTACAATCTTACCAAACCAACAGTGATCTTTCATTTAGCAAATATAGTCATTAATAATGGAAATTGAGAATCAAGGGTATAGTAAGAATGCAAGACTGAAGAAATTAGTATGAGTATTAGTAAAACTAGTACTGAGGACATTAATGGGACTACAAGTTGATAAGTCTCCTGGACCTGACGGTTTGAATGACCTGTTGAAAGAGGTGATTAGAGAGGTAGTGGATGATTATCTTCCAAAATCCCAGAGATTGGAAGGCAGCAAGTGTGGCCCTATTAGTTAAGAAAGGACAGAGAGAAAAAATGGGAACTACAGTGAGTCTGACATCAGTATAATAGCTTCTAGAATTTCTTTATTAAAGAATGTGATGACTGAATGCAAAGAGAAAGGTAGAATTGGGCAGTGTCCATATGGATAAATAAAGGGATATCATATTGGACAAGACTTTTTTTTTCAAACCATGTAACTATCATAATAGAACAGGGAGACGAGGAGGATGTGTTGAATGTAGACTTTTAGAAAGCTTTTAATAAGGCCCCATAGGTTAATAGGTAAAATTAGAGCGCATAGGATTGTCGTAATACGTGGGCATGGTTTATAAATTGTTTATTAAATAGAAAACGGCAGAAATAAATGGTAATTCTCAGGTTGACAAGCTGTGGTTAGTGATGTACTGAAAGGATCAAAGCTTGGGCCTCAGTTATTCACAATGCTTATCAATGATTTGTATGTGAGGATCTTAGATTAGATTACTTACAGTGTGGAAACAGGCCCTTCGGCCAAACAAGCCCATACCGACCCGCCGAAGCGCAACCCATCCATTCCCCTACATTTACGCCTTTACCTAACACTATGGGCAATTTAGCTTGGCCAATTCACCTAACCTGCACATCTTTGGACTGTGGGAGGAAATTGGAGCACCCGGAGGAAACCCACGCAGACGCGGGGAGAATGTGCAAACACCACACATTCAGTCGCCTGAGTCAGGAATTGAACCCAAGTCTCTGGCGCTGTGAGGCAGCAGTGCTAACCGCTGTGCCACCGTGCCGCCCACAATCTATAGGCTACTTCCAAGAATGCTAATGGCAAAACCAGCTTGGAACATGGATTTTGAGAAAGAGGATGCAAAAAGCTTTTAAGTGTACTTATACAGACTAACAACATGGACAAGAACATTGCAGATGGAATGTGATGTGGAAAAATGTGAACTTACCCACTTTGGCAGTTAAAACAGAGATACAAAGTACTTATGAAATGAAAGATTCACAAGTGTTAAACATGAAATTGTTCATAAATCACTGAAAGTTAATGTGTAGGCCCAGCAAACTATTCAGAAGGTAGCTAATTCTTTTAGCATCACTGGGTCAGTCAACATTCATTGCTTCTTCCTAATTACCCTGGAGAAGATGGTGATGAGCGGCCTTTGTGAATTGCTGCAGTCCTTGTCCTCTAGACAAGTGAAAAATATTTCATCATACTGCTAACTTGTGCATTGTAGATAGAGAAAAGGCATTGGGAAGTCAAGAGGTGACTTACTCACTGCAGATATTCTAGCTGCTAACCTGCTGTTGTAGCCACAGTGCGTGTAAGCTTTATCCTATCCAGTTGTTTCTGGTCAATAGTAACCTCAGAACGTTGATAGTGTTAAATTCAATGATGGTGATGTTATCGCATGGAAATGGGAAATGGTTAGATTGTAGTTGGAGATATTCATTGCTGGTTCTTGTGTGATGCAAATGGACTTGCTAATTCTCCGCCCTGGTTTTGTCCAGGCCTTGTCATCTTTGGATAGGACAGCTTCAATATCTGAGGAATTGTGAATGGTACTGAATGTTGTACAATCAACAAAGAATATTCCCACTTTAGTGGATGCAAGGTCATTGGTGAAGCAGCTGAAGATGGTTGAGCTCTGGATGCTATGTTGAGGAAGTCCCATGGAATTTTTGAAATGACACTGAGGTAAAAGATCAGCCATAATCTAGTTCAATATTGGAGCTGAGTCCCAGGGCTAAATAAGCCACTCATGCTCTTATTTCTTATGCTCTTAGGAACTCCACTGCATTTCCTCTTTCTGATGAATATCAAAATTATTAGCTTGTTCTTTGCAATTATGTAAAGTATAGCACAGAAAAAAAACTTTGTCAAGATGCAATTTTGAGTTCCCCTCAAGGACGAAGCAACAAGAACCAGAAATCCTCTTGAGTAATCATCAAAGAAACTGAATGAGACAAGAAAAATTCAGAGTTTCAAATCATTTTCTATCTTCACACGTTGCAATGCATAATTGATTTTTACTAAACAAACACCCACATTTTTCTTTTGTTACTGAATGATTTTCATCCAAATTATATAATTGTAACCGAATTTCCTGGAACAATACTTCTATGTGTTTCATTTTACCTAGTGGTGCATTGGTTAATATAGTTGCGTAAAAGTCCTTTCTAAGTTATTTAGATATAGTTGTCCACAAAAACAAGTCAAGGATGGTGTTAAACTAAAACACAAAGGAATTTTATACAAACACATTGAGCAGTGCTCCACCAGACAAAATTAAACCTTTTGATATTTCCATAATTTAACAAGCTTTCCCTGGTGATTACACGTAGGTGGTAACAACCCAATCTTCTCACATCATTAAAAGCCAGCAAGAAAATGTTCAATAAAATGCCATATTTGCCAGAGGCTATTTGTGATTTTATGTCGCTCTTCGCTTTTACCTTCCATAAGTTCAGTTCATAACAAAATACTTACACAAATTTTAAATTAAATCAACATGACAATCTTAATACATGATTACATCTATGTGTTTTGAACACACGAGACTCCAACAGGACGGGGATTACATATTGCACCATATGCCACACAAAGGAAGGAACTTAAATCTTTATAAAATGCAAACACGAACAATAAAGACCAAAGAGACTATAAGAGAGTTTGTAAAAATTGCACAGACAATGGACAAGGCTTTTGATGTTATTTGTCTGTCTGAGAAGCTCCATGAATATCTTTCATTGTTTATCATTGAACTTGCTCATTTCCAACCTCTGAATTTTGTAGTAGTTGCATTGTAATATTTCTTGAAACTCTAGCCGTGTTTTTCATTCTGTAGCCATGGACTGCTTTTCTCTTGTTGTTTATTTGTAGCACTTTGCAGCAGTTACATTGCACAATGAATAAATTACAGAAATTCAAATAAGCGGTTCCTGCAGATGAGCTAGCGTGAGTAGTTACCCAATGCTGACAAACTGCTGCTGTAACATCATTGCTCACAATATCTGTGTGTTCTCATTCCTATCATCACTGAGGTGAATAATCAATGCTGCAAAGTGTTAAAGTAAAAGATTAATATCATTAGGATAAAAGTAAAAGCCTGATTGTTGCATGTTTGCTGTGTGACATAGTTCAGCCCACATTAGATAAGGTGATTATTACTTAATGATGAAACTCCACCACTTCCCACCCCACCAATTTAAACCATATTCAGACATATTGGCTGAATCATTGAGCAGAGGCAATTGTTGCATGAGGAGGCTGATTTAGAAAGGGTTAACACTGAGGACTTCTACTTTTATCCTAGTGGTATTAATCTTTTATTTTAATACTTTGCAGCATTGATTATTCATCTCAGTAGAGATAGGAATGAGAACACACAGATGTCATAAGAACTTGGATGGGGTGAACAACTTTGGATCTTGAAGGACTAAGCCTTAACACGAAGGTCTTCCTCATAGTCTCAGTAACAATATCTATCATACCAGTAAACCTGTACTGGATTTCTGACATGCAATAAACTGCATTTTGAGAACCTCTTCTTATTGGACTTGTGTGGGTTTTTCTCTTCCACATTAGGCATACCAGATCCTATAGATCACAAACTTGTAGTAGAAAATTTACCTTATGGTGGCTCAAATTCCAGCTAGATCATATAACAGCATGAGCAGCACTGTGGATTGCAGTATGATTTAGCTGTACCAGACAAAATGGGAGACAGCACCGCAGAATTTAATGAATGCAGAAGAATTTTCAGTGAAGGACTTGGGTCGCCTTTACATGAGATATATGGAAAATTCCAGATTTTCCATCCAAAACAAACTTACAAATCATCAGCTGAAAGAGCTGATTGATCCAAAAGCCTGGTGAACATCAATTCATGGCAACATTCAAGATGGCAACGTCTATAGATAACGTTGAAAGCAATTCAGACCAATTGAGGGAAGTGCAGAAGCAAGTGCATGCTGGAAGCTTCATTGAAATGAATGCTAGTTGAACCTGGCTGTTAAAGGATTGCATCTGGTGCTGACAAACTGCAGGAACTGTTCCAGGTTGAGGTACAACCAGAGACCCAGCAGATTAGATTAGATTACTTACAGTATACAGTATAGAAACAGGCCCTTCAGCAACAAGTCCACACCGACCCTCCGAAGAGTAAACCACCTAGACCCATTCCCCAACATTTACCCTGAACACTGTGGACAATTTAGCATGGCCAATTCACCTGACCTGCACATCTTTGGATTGTGGGAGGAAACCCACGCAGCCACGTGGAGAATGTGCAAACTCCACACACAAGGCAGAATCAGACCCGGGTCCCTGGCTCTGTGAGGCAGCAGTGCTAACCACTGAGCCATTGTGCCACCCCAGATATCTGGGATTCTGTGAGTAAATATGCAAAGGGTACTTTTTTAAAAAAAACAATGCACTTACTGGCTGAGAAAACGAGAAGTAAGTGCTTTTCTTCGAGCTCAAATGAGTGTTGTTGCCATAGCGAGCAGACACCAGCAGAATTGACTACAGTAAGAGAAATCAAGATCAGCAGACGTAATTAAAAAGCAAGGTCACAGAACTAAGGAAATCTCAATGCCAGAATTAAATAGCGATAAAGGGACAATTTAGAAACCTAAGCAGACAAACTCTAATGGAAGAATAAAGTAAGGAGACAACTGAGGCTGCAGAAAGAGCAGAAGCTCCATTAGTGAAACCATAGTAAAGTTGAGTAGAAATTATTAATGCCACTGATTGCAGGATTGATGCAGTGAAGCCATAAAGGGAATAGGACTGTTTATTAAACCCATAAGGCAAAAGTGATTATTAGCAATGTTGTGGATAGCAAATTGTGATGAGAAAAGCCACAGGCAGTGAGGTTCATTCATTAAAGCTGAGGCTAAGAATTACCATATAGATGCCAGTAAAAACCAATCTCACGTAAAAGTTGACTCCCTATTTTTTCACCAGAACATACTCCTTTTATCTTGTGTAACAGTCGAGCCCAGTTCTTCACAGAAACAGATCAACATTTGTGAATCACAGCATTATCTTGTACATAAATGTTGCGATGAAGAAATGAACTTTATGTTTGTCCAATTATATGTTTAGATATACAATTCACACCAATTTGGTGCAAAAGTTTAAGACGCATCAGGTCAGACTCATGACAACCTCTCTTTGTGTGCAGCTCAGCTTACTGTAGTTCATTGCATTTTTCTTCATTATTTGTTTAGAGATCAATTGGTCTTCTGCTAATTATATGGTATTTTGGTCTGTAGGATGAATTTCAACCCTTCAGTAGTACCCTTGTATTGGTCGACCCCAGAAATGTAACCTTAAAAAGTAGTCTAAAAAAGTTTGACTTTTACAAAAGTACATACCGTCTTTATTAGGCTGCAAAAGGCAAAAATCCTCCATTTTAGCCAAAGCAGGCAGAGTCCTTCATTTTGACCACAGAAGCAGAAGTGTAGCCTCCGGTATAGCAGTACAGACAAACAGCTTTTCTATGCTACTAGTTCAATGTGCTTGAATGAAGGAAGATAAAATAATATTGACATATTGCAAAATTGAAAATCTATAATGTGACCAAAATAAATAATCATATTAAGAAGAAGAATGGCAAAAATAATATGATCTGGAAAATTTAATGTCAGAAATGTGCCAAATAGAACAGAATTGGACATCTTGAAGAAAACAGTTCTTTAGATATAGAATTGCATCTAAATTAGATGTTTTATCAGTAGCTGAGCAGATAAACATACATCTATAGTCAACTGGAACTACAGCTGATGACCTGACCCATCAGTGTAAGAGATGGAACAAATACTTTTGATGAAAATCAAAATGCTCTTGACAATTACTTTAATCTTCAAACAAATAAATCTTCAGCATCTTGAAAAATCAATAGACAGTTTACTTGATTAAGTCAACAGATTGGTGGAAAAATGTGACTGTGAAGCTTTGAGATCATAATTCACAAAGAAAACTTAGAATTGCCATTGAGTCAATATCAGATACATTACAGGCCAAAGATGATTTGACTTTGAAACAAAAACATTCAGTTTCCACTGGAAGAACAATAAAATTCTAAGAGGAGATGTATCACAGAATGCTGAGTGTTGGTCATTGCCTGTTGGAGATAAAGGTCTGGAGTAGCAAGTTTCAGCATCAAGGGGGTGGTTTATACCAACTACAGAGTGATGGTGTCCCACTAGCTTTTGCACTGAATTGAAGGGAACAAAAATGGTAGAATGACCGCATACAGGTAAGCTTTTCTGGGTTAGGAAACAATTTAGTCCTTAAAACATTAATTCCTTTTGAAACAGTTGTTAAATTAAAAGTATACTTTGACTGTTGATGTTAGTTTTAAGCTTATAGAAAGCCTTCTGACTGCTACACCTTAACTTATGTCAGGACACAGGCTGAAATTTCATTTTTTGTTATTTTTGTAAGTGAGGTAGAGGGATTCTTGTTTGATAGATTTTGAAATTTAAACAATAAAAGGTAAACCTGCCTCTTGGCTATTTAAATACAAACAAGGAACTGTGGTTGCTGGAAATCAGAAACAAAAACAGAAATTGCTAAAGAAACTCAGCAGATCTGGAGAGAAATCAAAGTTAACATTTCAGTTCCAGTGACCCTTCTACCGAATGGATAATGGCAAGGAAAAGGATGCTGAAGATGGAGTGCAGACATCAGGGAGAATTAAATAATAGGTGGAGGTGGAGCCGAGAGAGAGAGAGAGAGAGAGAGAGAGAGAGAGAGAGAGAGACAGAACTGCAGTTGGGCAGAAAAAGAAATTGTCACAGTTCAGTCGTGGGGTATTCAATAGCTCCTAATGGGGACCATCAGTAGCTGGCCATGGGATTGCTGTGGCAGCAGCCCATGTGATGATAAGAACTGATGTGTGGGGATTGGGGGAGGGATAAGGAAGAAAGTGTTCAGGCCCTAAAGTTATTGAACTCGATATTAAATCCTAAAGGCTGCAGGATAGTCAAGTGTAAAATGAGATGCTGTTCTTTAGATTGCTCTGAGCTTTACTGGAGCACTGCAGCAAACCTGAGACAGAGATGTTGACCAGGGAAGAGGCTGGTGTGTTGAAGTGGCAAGTAATTGGAAGCTCAGGGTCATTTTTGCAGGCAGAATGCAGGTGTTCTGCAAAGCAGTCACCCAGTCTGCATTTTGTCTCTCCATTTTAGAGGAGGCTAGACTGAGCGAAGTGCAAATAAATCGCGGCTTCACCTGGAAGGTGCATCTGGGCCTTGGACAGTGAAGAGGGAGGACATAAATGGATAGGTGTGATGCCTTTCTCTATGGAAAGGTTGGTGATTACAATGGAAAATGGAGTCCAGCTTAATATGAAGTGGCTGCTGGATGTTTGTTCAGACCTGTGCTCCATCAGTATGACCCCAAAGCAGTTTATGGCTGAGAGATGGAAGAAGCATCAGCTGATGGATGCATTTAATGTTGATTATGTACTTCAAGGAACATCAATAATAGATGTTGTGAATCTTTGTTTAAACCATATACCTTAGAGTGGCCTTGGAAGTAGTGACATCTGGGTATCTTGACAAGTCCAGATTTGCATCTTGGACAACATTTGTAAAGTCAAAGGTTTAGAATCTAGCTGGTAAGTCAACAGGTAATATCATCCACATATCGTCCATTCAAAACCAGTTGTCCTTACAGCGACTATAGCTGAGGCATTCATATACTTCAAATGTACACATAACGGAGTTCTTAGTGAAACATCACCAGCATTTGGAGAGTGAGTCACTGAGCTATGTGTGATTTCCTTCCAAATTATAATTACATGTGTCACTGAAAATACCATTGCCAAGGGCCTATGGCAATTTTCCTAAAGTACCTGAGATTGTAAGAAGGTAGTGAATTTGTCAGGCAAAAGTGTTCTTGTCCTGTTGGCAATTCCACCACAACTTTTATTGACATGCTGATCAGTTGATCTTGTAAGGGTTTACTAAGTTAAAAATCACACAACACCAGGTTATAGTCCAACAGGTTTAGTCGGAAGCACTAGCTTTCAGAGTGCCGCTCCTTCATCAGGTGGCTGTGGAGTACACAATTGTAAGACACAGAATTTATAGCAAAAGTTTATAGTGTGATGTAACTGAAATTATACATTGCAAAATACCTTGATTGTTTGTTGAAGCTCTCATCTGTTAGAATGACCAGGATAGTTACACTTCTTTCATATGTAAATCACAAAACGTTTTTTAAAAGTTACATTCTCAGGTTAACTATAACAATTGGTGTCAGCCAGATAAGAAGTTAAGATGATGAAGGTGTTAGCCTCTGTGTTCCCTATCTGTGCCATAATGTTTAGACTGATTCTAATCTAAAAAGTGAGTTAACAGAGTCTTACATGGATTCATGCGGTTTTTCAACAAAGTACAATGTAAATCTGCAAGTACAAATTCTTCCCACAAACATATATGTGACTGTGTGTGTGTGTGTGTGTGTGTGTGTGTGTTGTGAGTGTGAGAGAGCGTGTATATGTGTGTGTGAGTGTAATGTGTCTAAGTCTGTGAGAGGATGCATGTGTGAGTGTGGGAGTGTTTGTGTCTGTAGGAGTATGTGTGAGTGTCTGTGTGCGTGTCTGTGTATACGTGTGTCTGTGTGTATGTGTGTGTATAGGTGTGCCTGTGTGTGTGTATAGGAGCGCCTGTGTGTGTGCATATATAGTGCAATGGTGGTCACCTGTAGTGTGACATGATCCCAACGTCCCAGTTGAGGCCCTCCCTATGGGTACGGAACTTAGCTATCAGACTTTGTTTGGCCAATTTTCACTGCTGCCTGTCCCGAAGTCTGCCTTGGAGGATGGTCCCCCGAAGGTCCAAGGTTGAATATCCTGGACCACTGAAGTGTTCCCCAAAGGGGAGGAACACTTCTGTCTGTTGATTGTTGTGCAGTGTCCATTCATCCATTGCTGTAGCCTTTGCTGGGTTTCCCTAATGTACCATGCCTCAGGGCATCCTTGCCTGCAGCGTATGAGGTAGACAACGTTGGATGAGTCTCATGAGTATCTGCCACGTACATGGTGGGAGGTGTCCCCACGTGTAATGGTGGTGTCCATGTCCACACTCTGACATGTCTTGCAGTGCCTACCGTGACAGGGTTGTATGGAGTTGTCCTGAAAACCTCCCACCATGTACATGGCAGGTACTCATGCAACTCAGCCAACATTGTCTATCTCATACACTACAGACAAGGATGCCCTGAGGCATGGTACATTGGGGAAACCGAGCAAAGGCTACGGCAACAGATGAATGGGCACCATACAACAATCAACAGATAGGAGTGTTCTCTCCCTGTTGGGGGACACTTCAGCGGTCCAGGACACTCAACCTCGGATTTTCGGGTGACTATCCTCCAAGGCGGACAGGCAGCAGTGAAAAGTGGCTGAGCAGAGGCTGATAGCTAAGTGCCGTACACATAGGGAAGCCTCAACTGGGACCTTGGGTTCATGTCACACTACAGGTCACCATCATTGCACTACACACACATAGATACTCCTACATACACACACACACACACACACACACACAGCACACCTATACACTCACAGGCACATATGTACACAGACACGCACACATACACTCACACACTCCTACAGACACACACACTCACACACTCACACATGCAGCCTCTCAACTTTACACTCACGCACACACAAATATACACTCTCTCTCACAGACACTCACAACCCCCCACCCCGGACACACTCCTACACACACACACACACACACACACACACACACACACACACACACACACACACACACTCACAGTCACACATGCATCCTCTCACAGACTTAGACATTTTACACTCACACACATATATATACACTCTCTCTCACACTCACAACCCCTCACCCCAGACACACACACAAACACACACACGTACACATATACGTTTGTGGGGTGAAATTTGTACTTGCAGAGTTACATTGTACTTTGTTGAAAAATTGCATGAATCTATGTAAGACTCTGTCAACTCACTTTTTAGATTAGAATCAGTTTAAATATTATGGCACAGACAGCAAACACAGGGGGCTAACACCTTCAACATCTTAACTTCTTATCTGGCTGTCACCAATTGCTACAGTTAACCTGAGAATGTAACTTGTGAAGTGGTGGAGGCTAGTACAATTGCAACATTTAAGAGGCATTTGGATGGGTATATGAATAGGAAGGGTTTGGAGGTGCTGGCCGGGTGGGACTAGATTGGGTTGGGATATCTGGTTGGCATGGATGGGTTGGACTGAAGGGTCTGTTTCCATGCTGTACATCTCTATGATTCTATGACTAAGTGAAACTATCATTGTCATTCTAACAGATGAGAGAGTCAACAAACAATCAAGGTATTTTTCAATGTATAATTTCAGTTATATCACACTGTAAACTTTTGCTATAAATTCCGTGTCTTACAATTGTGTACTCCACAACCACTTGATGAAGGAGCGGCGCTCCGAAAGCTAGTGATTCCGATTGAACCTGGTGTTGTATGATTTTTAACTTTGTACACCTCAGTCCAACACCGGCATCTCCAAATCATGACTTATAAGGGTATCATTGCCACCAGATTCCAATCAAGCTCAGGGTATCACAAGACTTGCACCTGGACCACTCCATTGTCCCAGTATCTGCAGCTGCACCATTCTTTCCATCATAAATATCAGCCGCTCCCTTCTCTGAGGAAGTATCCAGCTTCCTCCTGCTCCCAGTCTGCAGATTGCTCATGTTTCTTTATATGTGAGGTTGGATAGAATGCAGCAGACTTCAACATTCTTGGACATTTTATCTGTTACATAGTAGAGTGCACGCCCTCAATGCACCAGAACTTACTCAATGGTCTGTTCTATTGTTGTTCTTGTTGAGCAGGCATTATGTTTTTGAAGCTGAATTCCAAAGCCCTAGTTACCAGGCTGTCAGGTTCTGTGCTGAATCTTAAAATCATTGGCCATTCTGATCAGGACAATTGGTGACCTTACTGATGCACTCAGAGTAGCTGACATGAGATGCCACATTTACAACCCCATAAAGAGCTGCTGTGACTTTCAAAACTATTGGCATTGGATTGCCCCCTTAATTCAATTGGATAGAGGTCTCCCTGAACGAGCTGACACAGTTACGTGCCAAATGTCTGCCACATTCTTAACTGTTTCTGATGTGTGTCGTTAATTAGGCAGTACATTCAATGATGTGCCAATACTCAATGTGAAACTGACCTGGTTCCAGTAATACTTGGCTCTGTGCTGGTGCACTTTGTTGAAATTCTGACCATTGTTGTGTGTATCCCTGCACCACCCTCTGCATCTGCAGCAAAGTTAAGACAAACACTTAGTGCCCCAACACATCTTCTCGGCCTGACATGAACTATAAATACAAGGCAAACAAATGGCCTTTAAAGACCTCCTTCCTCATTTCCTGAGCACTTTTGATCAATGAAGATCCTATTATTAGCACTGAACTCTCTTTAACTTCCATCTATCCCACCGTGGTCAACTCTACCTGTAAGGTTCACTGCATAGAGCATTAGTGTTCACACAGGTGTGTCCACTGACATTTGCATAGTGACCTTGAAACTGCAAGCTATTACCTCGTACTATAATTCTTCACCTTCAACTCTCAGACTTCATCATGGTCTTCTTAGTACAGCTCTCGATTTCCCCTCAATCACACCTGACCTATCATCTTTTGACATTGTTGACATTATTCCCTGTACAATTCATCTGCTTCTCTCGGTCGCCTACAAGACCTTATGGAACTGTCATCTTGCTTTCCCTCTCTTCCTTCCTCCCTTGGTCGTCCATGCCCTTTTGATTGCCATCTCTCTCTCCCGTTGCTTGGTGCATCCAATTTTAATCAATTAATGCCTCTTCTCTAGTATATGAACAAAACTCCGCACTGAAGAAAAAAATAACTCATACTCTCTCCAAATCCACCAAGACCACATTACTTTCTATGTGTCACATTGAAGCAGTTATGAATCTGAAGATTAGCACTTCTTGTGTGCTGATCACTTAAAGAGGGAAGCTGTTACAAAGACATACATCAGATATCTGCAGTCCATTTCCTTTCAAGAGGGGAAGCCTGGAATATATGTTCAAATCCAGCTTCACTGAGACTTTTCCCCTTTTAAATGCAACCCTTAAGTTATGGATTAGGAATGTCATTGGTAGGTCTTCTACCTGCACAATTCTTTCAAGATAACATTTCAGGGATTTGCTAGCCCTTTTTTAGAAAATGCTTACTTTATGCTCTTCAATTGCCCGAGTGAAATGTACACTTTGGTGAAATGATGTGAGATTCCTGAAGGCCCAAAGCATTTTCAAAATAAGATAATTAATCCTGGAGAGAATGGATTGCATCTGCTCAAGAGAGCAATTTCAGTCAGTCTACCTAAGCCTAAGGAATGGGGTTGTGCTTCAACTTAGAAAAGGGAATCTAATTGGCCTGGTTGGTGATCACAACTTGCCATTTATATGTGTCAGTGGTCCAGCCTATGTATGCAAAACACCCTGGATTTGGACAAGGATGGATAGCTTCTATTTCCTGCACTGGTGGCATTAGAGTCAGGCCCCAAAGATTTTTAGACCTTAATGTGAGAATATAATATTCTAAAAAAAAAATCATCAATAATTTCTGCAAATTATGTAATTTAGAACACAAGATGCCATTTCTTAAAGTGGAAGATGTTTTACATTATGGTAGGGTCCAAGCCTAATCAAATATTGCAATAATTCTTTGGTTTTAGAGTTGTACCAGGACATATTTTACCCGTTTTCATATAAGTTTAGGAGTTATATCAGATTTGCATCAATTAGTGCTGACCTCACCATTTTGCAGTATCAATTAAAAGATGTTGGGAAAGTTGATATACTTCATTGAACTAGTTACTGGAAAGCTTTGGTGACTGCTTGTCATCTGGGACATGTTCAGATAACAATTTTAGGGGCTAATACAATTTTAATTTAAAAAAAGAAAATTGTTCTTCAGAAATCCTGGATATTTCCTTCAGCTGGATTCTCCCCATGTGGTGCCTCTGGAAGATACACCTCATCTTTCCCAGTTCACCTGCCTTCTTTCAGAGTAAGGAGCCCCAGTGTCAACTTCTTCATATGGGTATTATTGGCCTTATGAAGGACAAGGAAAGATTCAGTTAACTCCTTAAATTGGAATCATGAGAGGAGTCTGTTGAGGGAGCCAAGGAAATTCAGAGTTAGTAAGCTTTCTGTTGCAGTTTTATAACTGGCATCTGGTACTGACAGCCAAATGACTTAATGTCATTAATGTATTATTGTACTCAGACTGAAAAATTAGCATTTGTAAACCAATCACGAGAGGGCTATGCATTAAACGATAAATACAGATGACAAACACCATTTTACACCAGTTCCTCCCTTCAGAAATACCTTAAAATTTACCGATTAAAATTTTCAATTATTCCTTAATAGGTTTCATATTCATCATTCCATCTATTGTGTTACTCACTCTTGTGAAGAACTTCTGTGGTATCTGTCCTATTGTCTAGTAGGTTCTTTTTTTTAAACCACTATTAGTTTATCTCTTCAAATGGTTTAGTCTTAAGATTTCCTGAATCCACCTTTCCATAGCATTATTTCATGTATTGAGATGACACGATGGCTTTAAGAGGTGTATTTCGTCCTTTTATTTTTGAAGGAAGATTGATACTGAGATGCTGGGCGATCTGCTCAAAGCCAGCAAAGTAAATAACTTGTGAGACTTTGGGTTTTTAAAAAGTTGGAACAATAGAAGTAGCCTAAATGGGTGGGCTCAAGCTCCAGCAGAATCCCAATTTTTAGTTTAGCTTTTAGTAGCAGTTGCTGGGATCTTGAAGCTAGTTGTGGAAGCTTTTTTTCCCTCACTCTGTTACAGCTAAAAGCTGGGGTTCTCTTCCTGCTGCTCGAATTGTCTGTGATCAATCTATTTCACTGACTTTGCCTTTACCCAGGGTGTGCTTATGGGATGTTGCTGTATTGGAACAATTTCTGTTTAGTAGTTAAATAATCTTTCATTCTGTTAGGTTTTGCAATACAGTTAAGTCATTTCCATCCTTTCTTTTGTTTGTATTTTAACTATAGTGTATGAATAAAGAGTTTTTTGCATCAAGCCTGGTATTCTGAACAATCAAATTGCATCTAGAATGCAATACCAGGCACACTTAGGGTCTAGACATATCTTGAGGTGTTTTGATCTAGTCCATAACAGTATTTCTGGCTACGTCTAAATCACTTACTATCAAAACTGAAGAGCCACAGGTCCTTAAATCTCAGTTACTGATCCCAGAGATCATTCTTATTAATCTAACCAGATTGATTTTAAATTGGTCCCAATAGTCTAATGAAGAAAACTAATTTTCCATGTTATTGTCTGTAGTTTTGATCTCTGCATTTGACAAAGGATGTTCTGGCTATATAAGGAGTGAATCAAAGAATTACCAGACTGATTCCAGACTGGTGGCAGGATTGATACATGAAGAGAGATTAGATTGGTAATTCACAGGAGTTTGAAAGTATGAAAAGGATCTCATAGAAACTATAAAATTCTAACAGGACTCAGCAGGGTAAATGTAGGAAGAATTTTCCTGATAATTGGGGTGTCTACAGCCAAGGCTCACAGTTTAAAGAGACAAGGTAAGCCATTTAGGATTGAGATAGGAAGACATTTATTCATCCAGACAGTGGTGAGCATATGGAATCTTTTGCACAGAAAATGGCTGAAGACAAATGATTGAATGTTTTCAAGAAAGAGTTCGTTACAGTTCCTAGGGCTAAAGGGATCAAAGGGTGTGGGGAGAAAGCGGGAACAGGGTGTTGAGTTGAATAATCAGCTATGATCATATTGCAGAGGTGCAGGTGCGAAGAGACAAATGGCCTATTTTTGTTCCTGTTTTCTAAGTTTCTATGAAGTGAGAGTAATACATGTACACTGCTTTATGTTTATTTTGGGATTATGGTCCGCATGGACTGGTTGGACTGAAGGGTCTATTTCCATGCTATGTGACTCTATGCCTCTATATGGTACCATAAGATTATACTGACACTAAATATGGCACGAGGATGAATTAACATGTAAATACTACAACTGTACCGATACTATTAATAACAATATAAATTGCACTATTATTAACATATCTGGTTCAAAGATGTGATAATAGGCATATTCAAATTGAACTCAGCCATTTCATTCCACAAATCTTTGTCCATGTCTAGAAAGAAAGTCTCTCTGATGGCTGTTATTTTAGTTCAGTCTCAATTCAATTCTCAGTAGAAATCAGTCCACAGTGCAAAATGCTTACTACAATTCAACATAATTAGCACTAAGTCAGCACTTTCACTTTGAAAGGCCAAAAGAGCAACACAGATTGGAAACTGAATTACCTCACTCGCGCTCTACTTCTGCTGATGCAGCCACTCGAGCTAAAACAAATCTGCATCCCTCATTTTAATAAGCAAACATACAAATTAAAACTTTGAAAAATGTGTGAAGAAATATGATTTAATTTATACTGCAGCCCTGTTTCAGCAGGCAGTCCCGGTTTTGCTTGTGGCACTGTAATATAAACGAGGCAGTACAGAATATCGCAGGTCATTCGATTTGTTCTCCTGTAACAGAGGGAAAGCATTACTGATGAGAAGCAGAAACAGCTGTCACCGATTCCACTGCTCACTACCTTCTTTGTGTTCCTAGCCTAAGAATATAATCTCTGCATGTTGGTCTGAATGGATCTTACCAAGAAAATTAAAGTCACAATTGTGAGAGCAAACGATGGTGAGGTGTAGTATCTGGATGTTGTACTATCTATCGGAGATCAATAGTACTTTCTTTCAGCCCAAAGTTTAAATTTTAAGAACCTCCCTTAACTTAGAATGCAGATTTCAAATTTATTTCAAAATGCTTCACTGAGCACACCTATATACAATGTTGTAGAATGTTATAAACACATAGAAAATTCTACGTTTAGTTGTATTCAAAAGTTAAAATATAACTGGATATTTCTAGTATTACTTCATATATTACTGGCATAGGAATTGAGTGAATAAGTGATTATTATACTGGTCAACACTGGTGAGAAACTTTGGACAAATATAATGACACATAAAAAAAAGTAACCTCCACATCCTCAGCTTTCCCATTTTCAAGTTGCCATTGACCTCAAAGTAGATGAACTCAGCTGTGGTGTGTAATATAATCCCCATCCTGACAGTCACTTGCGTGCACAGAAAAGGAATTATCTTGAACAATGTGAGATGTTTGACATGTACATAAGGTTGAAGCAACACATCTTTCCATGAGCCTTGAATTAGTTGCATAGGCCTAACTGTATACAAGAGATTGTGTTTACCTGTAGAACTAAGACTCCTTTACAGCAGAAGTAATCAAAAAGTACCATCTTTGTGTACAATCAATTCTGGGCATATGAAACTAACTTGTGACCACGAACTACTTTATCAAAAAACACAGTTTGGATCTTATATAATTGCTGCACTGTTGTGCTTCCACTTAAAAATCTCGCCTCACCTTGTTAAAAATTACACAACACCAGGTTATAGTCCTACAGGTTTATTTGGAAGCACTAGCTTTTTGAGTGTTGCTTCTTCATCAGGTAGTTGTGGAATATAAGATCATAAGGCACAGAATTTATAGCAAAAGTCTACAGTGTGATGTAACTGAAATTATATATTGAAAAATACCTGGATTGTTTGTTAAGCCTCTCATCTTTTAGGATGGACATGTTGGTTTCAGTTGTTTCATATGTAAATCCCAGAACTTTTTAAAAGTTACATTCTCAAGTGAACTTTAGCCATAAGTGCCATGTCGGCTCAGGTAATGCATTGAAGTTGTGAGGTGCCCTGTATGAGGCTGTCTGAGCCCCAATGATTCTAATCTAAAAAAGGGATTTACAGAATCTGACATGGATTCATGCAGTTTTTGAGCAAAATAAAATGCAATTCTTCAAGTACAAATTTACCCAACAAACTTATATCTGTGTTTTTGTTTGTGTGTGGTGGTGGCGGGGGGCGGGGGGGGGGATGCGGTATGAGTGTCTGTGAGAGAGTATGTGTATGCGTGTGAGTGTGAGCATAAAGGGGTATAAGTCTGTGAGAGGGTGTGTGTGTGCATGTGAGTGTGGGAATGTATGCATGAGCATATGAGAGAGAGCTAGTGTATGAGAGAGGGTCTGCCTGAGTATATCGGTCTGTAGGAATATATGTGTGTGAGTGAGAGTGTGCGTGTGTGTGTAGTGCAGTGGGGTCACCTGTAGTGTTATTGGTAGTGAATATAAAAAACAATCCATGATAGAAACAATTTTAAATCAACATCTTCCAGCAGGTTGATGGTAACCTTAAGTAGGTGTGCTAATTTCATTTATGTGTGATGTGAGTATCCATATTGCTGGCTTAGCTTTTGTCCCAGAAACCCCATCAGAAATTCAGAAGGGCCAATGGTGTTCACGTGACTATATGCTTTGAAGACTGATTTCCAATGCAGAATCCAAAGTCAGAAAAATACTTTGTGACAGCTAAAATAGATTGTTGAGAGATTATGTACTATATATTAACATTGACAGAATAATAAGCAATAAACATGTAATTCTGGCTGGGTAATCACAGCCCTCTGCTCAATTATCACTTGAGCGCCATTCTTCCTCTGAACCTAGGACAAGGGCAGCAGTTACAAGGGAACACCAACACCTGCAGGTTCCCCTCCAAGCCACTCACTATCCAGATTTGGGAATATGCCATTAGATTAAAATCCTGGAACTCCCTTTCTCACAGCATTGTGGGTCTACCCACAGCAAACAGACTGCAGTGATTCAACAAGGAGGTTCCCTACAACCTCCTCAGGGGTAACAGAGGATGGGCAATATACGCTGGTCCAGCCAGTGACATCAATATCCTATGAATGAACAGCAAATGTACTATTTAAACTAGAAGTAAATTTGACTTCTATTTTTAATTCTTATGTTCTCTACCGGAGTCATTTTCTGAGTCGGCTTCCACCTGGAAATTCTATGATTCTCACAGTCTCTTTACTGTTGTCCTCACTTGCAACAAGCCTTAGAAACATTGCAATCTGTCCTTTCTGCATTTGAGTACAATCAGTCGTACCTTTTGAGAAATTGCTAACACCATGATTAGGAATTGTGCTGAATGTTGCTGATGCTAATTGGAAAGAATTGTCAAAACAGCATCAATTTGAAAAAAAAAACAAAATCATTAAATAAGTGCACAGTCTACAATATTAAAAAGGATTACTTTTTTTTAATATTAAAGAAATTAAATCTGGTATGCCTCCAAAAAATGTTCCAATATTATTCTTCACAGGTTCCATTTTACTTTCTACATGACTGTTATTTTTGGGTTTTTTTAAGGTAATTTTGATGTTTCAGTGAAGGGAAATTCAAAATATACTAAAGCAAGGCTAATATCGCTAGGTTATGCTTCAATGCTCAAACTAAATCTGCTACATGGAAAATGTACTTTCTGCATAAATGCTAGTGGATTTAACACTCAATTTAACACAAGCATAAAATTACATAGAAATAGGCTTCAAGGTTGAGAAAAACAATTCTTTGCACTTCACTTGTTTTAAGTGATACCCAAGAATTACAAATAATGTGACACCAAAATAAATGTACATATTGAACTATAATTGGCCTAAAAATAAATACTTTTAACATCGCCCTGTTAACGTCATGTACGTTTCTGTATCATTACTTTGAATTAGCAATGCACGGGGGGTGGCGGTGGGGGAGAGGGGTGCAGAAACATAATAGCACTAATGATAAGAATTTAAATCCTCCACTATTTGGATCACAGTCGGAATCATATGGAGAATTAAACTGCATTATCAGTCTGCAAGTGGAGAAAAATTCAAAGGGTTAACAGTTAATTAAGGCCCTTTAGCTAGAATTTCTCTGCCCGATTGAGGTGATGCACACAATGTGCAATCTGTAATTTCTGTTGCATCTCACTGTACAGCCGAAGAGGAGCTGCAGCTTTTGTCCCAAGACTGAAAGCAAGTTCCTTTGCTCAGCATCCTTTCAAATTTTGATTATTCACTCCAACATTTTTTGCCTCTCCCTTCTGATAGTTTGTCAATTTTTTATTCTTCCTTTGCTGCAGTAAAATTAAAAACATCCCAACAAAAAGCTGAATGATTATTCATTCTCATAGCACTGTGAGAAAATATCTTGTGCATTGGATTCATGTTCAGTTGCATGTGTTGAGGAAAGAGCATTAACAGGACCAACAAGATGCAAAATGGCAGGCCCAGTGACAAATCAGAGTTGATCTTAGACTTAAACCACTTTTCGCCAGTCTGCCACTTTCCAGTGCACGCACTACCTTGTATCTATTTGCTCCTACAAATGAAGTGATCAGTACAGGCCATCCTGAAAGGATAGGGTTTTATTGACCTTCCTATGCATTTGTTGCACCTGCACAGTAACGTTTCATGACTCATGCACTTGAACACCCAGATCCCTCTGCATTCAGAATTCTACAGTCATTGTCCATTTAAAAATACTCTATTATTTTATTCTTCCTTCCAAAATGAACAACTTTACATTTTCTCACATCATCATACTTTATCGACAGATGTTTACAAATGTTTGCCCAGTTGCACAACCTATCCATATCTGTTCCTGACTTACTTGTGTCTTCACAATGTACTTCCCTACCTATTTGTCCTATTAGGACAACAGGAGCTGTTTCCTTTCATCTGTTATGTTATGAAGTAAAATTCTGTGATCAAGCGGTCAGTGTAATACCTAAATCCTTTTGGTGACCAGCTGAAGAAGGCATTGACCGTAATTTAGAAGCAGGAGCTCCTCTTTATGAGACTGCTAAGATTTGGGTAGGAATTTGGATTTGGATGAGGACAATCTGGTAGCTGTGGTCCATGTAGGTACCATGGACATAAGCAGATCCAGGACAGTATGAGGAGCTAGGTATCAAATTCAAGAGCAACATCTTAAGAATAATATAGCTGGTTTACTATCTGATCCATGTGTAACTGGCAGTCAGCATATTAAATTAGTGCAATGTACATGTGACTGAAAGGCTCAAGGTAAGTAGGAAGAGTCAGCATGGTTTGTCTAAGGGAAATCATATTTAATAAATATATTGGTGTTCTTTGAAGTAATAACATGTGCTATGGATTAAATGGAGTGTGTGACCTGTTGTACTTGGATTTTCAAAAGATGTGCTAAGTAGGAGCTCATGGTATAGGGTTTCCATATTAGCATGGACAGAAGACTAGCAAAGTACAGGGCAATATTTAAAGGATTGTTTTTCTGGTTGGCAAAGGTGTAACAAGTGGAGTGTGCAGAGTTTGTGCAAGGGCTCAAACCTTTACAATTTATATTAATTAATTAGATGAGGCAAGGGGAGGCACAATAGGACAAATAGGTAGGGAAGTACATTGTGAAGAAAAGGGAGTTGGGATCAGATATAGATCGGCTCTGTAATTTGGCAAACACCTAACCAATAAAGTATGATATGAGCAAATGTAAAGTTGATCACTTTGGCAGGAAGAATAAAATTAATGGAGGTTTATTTAAATGGACAGTGTGGAATTCTGAGGTGCACAGGAATCTAGGTGTTTGAATGCATAAATCACAAGATGCTAGTGTACAGGTGCAGCAAATAATTTGGAAAGTCAATAGAGTTTGGTATGCTTTCCTCTTTTGGTCAATGTATTGAGTACAGGAGTTGGGAGGTCATGTTGCGACTGTACAGGACATTAGTTAGGCCACTGTTGGAATATTGCATGCAATTTTGGTCTCCTTCATATCGGAAAGATGTTGTGAAACTTGAAAGGGTTCAGAAAAGATTTACAAGGATGTTGCCAGGGTTGGAGGATTTGAGCTATAGGGAGAGGCTGAACAAGTTAGGGCTGTTTTACCTGGAGCATCAGAGGCTGAGGGGTGTCCTTATAGAGGTTTATAAAATCATGAGGGGCATTGATAGGATAAATAGACAAAGTGTTTTCCCTGAGGTGAGGGAGGCCAGAAACAGATGGCATAGATTTATGGCGAGAGGGGAAAGATATAAAAGAGACCTAAGGGGCAACTTTTTCACGCAGAGGGTGGAACATGTATGGGATGAGCTGCCAAAGGATGTGGTGGAGGCTAGTACAATTGCAACATTTAAAAGGCATCTGGATGGGTTTATAAATAGGAAGGGTTTGGAGGGATATGAGCCAGGTGCTAGCAGGTGGGACTGGATTGGGTTGGGATATCTGGTCAGCATGGACAAGTTAGACCGAAGGGTCTGTTTCCTTGCTGTACATCTCTATGATTCTATGTCTCTAATCCTTTATTAAGTAAATAATTAGACATAAAAGTAAAGCTGTCATACTTCAGTTGTACAGGTCAGTGGTGAGACATCATCTTGAATACAGTGTGCAATATTTGGTCTTTTTTGTAAAGGTGGTTCAGAGGCCTAAATTAATATATGGATTGAGGAACTGGATAGACACACTGGTCTTGTATCCATTGGAATTTACAAAGAGAGAGGGCTGAATAGATTGAATGACATAAGATCTGAAGTGGTTTTGACAAAGTGGATATGGAAGGGATATTTCCTCTTGTAGGTCAGTCCAGAATTAGGAGCATGATTTAAAAATTAGGACTCCCATTTTGGCACAAAGGTGAGGAGGATTATTTTCTCTTGGATGGCTGTGCTATTTGGGAATTCTCTGCCTCAGATAGCAGTGAAAATGGATCATTGCATATTATTATGATGAAGTGATTCTTGTTAGACAAAGGCATCAAAGTTTAATGGGGGCAGATGGGAATGTGGAATTCAAAACTCAAGCAATCAGCCATGATCTTATCAAATAGTGGAGCAGGTTCATTGGGCTCAATGGCCGACTTCTGTTTCCACTTTGTATAACCATTTAACATCAAATTGACTAGGAAACATTAGACCATGTTAAGTGGTTATGATTCTGCTCAATTTACTCTGTTATGGAAAATATAATTGTAACAGATTCCTTCTTTGTCACGTAATGAACATGTTTCCAAAGGACAATGTGCAAAACTAAGGTCATTTTTAAAAGATATGTTCTTCTTTGTCTTATCTCATGAGAAAATAGCTTCCTATTATATCTCATGCTTGGACCAAATGCTGTGATTACAGTCTCTGTAGCGATAAATCACATTATTTGGAATTTTTGCTTACTTAATATCATTGGGCAGAACATTGAGCGTGGCAGTTGGGATGTCATTGGTGAGGCCACTTTTAGAATTCTACATACAATTCTGGTCACCTTTTTATAGAAAGAATGTCGTTAAACTTGAAAGGGTGCAGAAAAGATTTATGAGAATTTGCCACAACTGGTGAGTTTGCGTTATAGGGAGAGGTTGAATAGGCTTTTTTACCCCAGAGTGTTGAAGGCTGAGGGGAGACATAAAATTATAAGGAGCATGGATAGGGTGAATAGCCAAGGTCTTTTTTCTATGTTAGGAACATCCAAAAGCAGAGGTCATACGTTTAAGGTGAGAGTTGAAAGATTTAAAAAGGATCTGAGGGTAGTATTTGTATGGAATGAGCTGCCAGAAGGAGTGGTAGAGGTTGGTACAATTACAATATTTAAAAGGCATCTGGATGGATATACAAATAGGAAGGGCTTAAAGGATATGAGCCAAATGCTGGCAAATGGGACCAGGTCAGATTGAGATGTCTTGTCGGCATGGATGAGTTGGACTGAAGGGTCTGTTTCCATGCTGCATGACTCGAGACTCTGAAAGGTCATTCACTAAGTAGACAAGCCCAAATAATAAGCAGCTGGTTGGATGTCTTGTACATCAAAATGGTTACTTTTGCGATTAGGTTTTGATGAGGAGTGCTTTGGCAGTGCATATTGATGAATATATTTTAGCGTTGGAGGCAGAGAAGAAAACTATTAATAGAAACTGAAATGGGGAGGAGTAAGTCACAGAAACAGACAGTTGTCAAGGGTGCTAATGGATCAAAACAGGTTTTCTACATTTTTAAAATATATTTTCAGGAATTGCATGAAATCAAGATTTTCAGCCAACAGTCTTGGTCTGGTGATTAATTTTCTTCACTGACACAGAAGCTGTAAAGTTACAGGATTCCAGATTCAATCACCACAAATGCAATGAATTGCAATTAGCATGCATGTTAATTCTCCAAAAAGAAGTCAAAAAGATTGTACAGCTGCTCTTTCTATTTTAACAGTATCGCTGTTTATAATCAATGCACTTATTTGGGAATATAGGAGGAATGGCTAGCAAATTTTCAGGTCACACTGAAATTGGTGGTGTACTGGACAGTGAAGAAGGTTACCTCAGAGCACAGATGAGACCTTGATCAGATGGGGTGATGGGCAGAGGTGTGGCAGATTGTGTTTAATTTAGATAAATGTGAAGTGGTGCATTATGGTAAGGCAAATCAGGACAGGGCTTGTGGTAGTAGTCCTGGGGAGTGTTGCTGGAGTAAGAGACCGAGGGATGCAGGTTCACAGTTCCTTGAAAATGGAGTCAGGTAGACAGGGTAGTGAAGAAGACATTCTGTACACTTACCTTTATTGGTCAGTGCATTGATTATAGAAGTTGAGATGTGATATCGCAACTGTACGGTACACTGGTCAGGCAACTTTCAGAATACTGTGTTCAATTCCATTCTCCCTGCTATAGGAAAGATGTTGTTAAACTTGAAAGGGTGCAAAAAGGATTTGCAAGTATGTTACCGGGATTGTAGGGTTTGAGCTATAGGGAGAAGCTGAATAGGTTGGGGCCATTTTTCCTGGAGCATTGGATACTGATGGATAACCTTATAGCGGTTTATAGAATGGAGGCAATGACTGAGGGATATTATCACTGGACTGTTAACCCAGAGACCCAGGTAATGTTCAGGGATCCTAGGTTGGATTCCCACCACAGCAGATGGTGGAATTTGAATGTGATAAAAATCTGGAATTAAGATTTTAATGATGACCGTGAATCTATTGCTGGAAATAAAAACCATCTGGTTCACCAAGATCCTTTAGGAAAAGAAACTGCCATCCTTACCTGGTCTCGCCTACAAATGACTCCAGATCCACAGTAATATAGTTGACTCTGAACTGTCCTCTGGGCAATTAGGGATGGATAATAAATGCTAGCCCACCTGGCAACAGCCTCATTCCATGAATGAATAATAAAATCAAAATCACAAGGGGCCTGGATAAATGGCATAGCCAAGGTCTTTTTCCTAAGGCAGAGAAGTCCATAACTAGAGAACTTAGGTTTAAGGTGAGAGGGGAAAGATATAAATAGGGAAATATGAAGCAACCTTTTCACACAGAGGTCGGTACTTGTATGGAATGAGCTGCCAGAGAAAGTGGTGGAGGCTGGTACAATTACAACATTTAAAAGGCATCTGGATGGGTATATGAGTAGGAAGGGTTTAGAGGGATACAGAGCAAATACTGGCAAATGGAACTAGATTATTTGAGGATATCTGGGTGGCATGGACAAGTTGGACTGAAGGATCTGTTTCTGTGCTGAACAACTCTGTGATCTATGACTTGCTTCAATTAAGTTTGCATTTATTTTTATGTGCCCCCCAATTAAAGGCACTGAATTATTCTTGCCTGACTTTATTAATTTATTGAATGTTCTTCATTAATTTATACTAACTCTAGTCTTAAGTGTGACCTTCCATTCTCAAACAGTCTTGTCTAGCAAAGTGGTTGCAGTTAAAAGATTAGAATAACTAAATAGAAAAATGACTATGGCCCATGTAGTTCTCCTTCTACCATCTTATTGTGGCATGATATAATCTATTGAAGTAGTTGATTGATCAATGTGGACCTTGATTTACTTACATTGAGAATACTTCATCCAGTCCAAATTAGACAGCTATGTAAAGACGCTTCAACAAGATTTTGGTAAAATTAGGCTAGCACCGTCATGTACAATTTTCTTGTCAATTCCAGGTCCGTTTCATTATTCAAAAATTTGCAATCCTATCTCCTTTGCCACTATCTGTTTGTTATGAAGTGGTCTGAATGGCTAAATTGGTTCTTCAAAGTATTTAAAATATCATTCCAAATGATAAATGACAGAGATGAAATAAACAATATGAGTATAGTTTGTAACAAATTTCATTGCAGGCCTACATATTTTCATTCAAGCTTAAGTGCCTGTCAGACTTTCATAAATATTTGTGTACCAAACGAATGTTCAATAAAAACATAAATTTTAAATAGTTTTACTTTATTCAAAAATGATTCTGATATATCACATGCTCTAGAATTTCAATATTTCTCATTTTTTGATTTTTTGTTTCTAAACCTGATGGTTGGGGAAATGTTTTCCTTAAACACGTTTCAAAATAAAACTCTATCCAAAATAGAACCAAGAAAGGTATTTTTTTAAGTAGTCTCTTTTATATAACGACACTGACAATAAGATGATTAATGGGAAAGAGATGTTCTTATACTATGTTCAGGAGATCCACTGACTGGATATCTGATCAGATTTCAATCTTTTTTTGAACGCAGAACTCCACATGAGGTAGGCTCAGCCTCAGTCAGGGTAAAAATGTATGGTCAAAACTGAATATAAAGCAAACAAAGAGGTTGGTGCAGCCAAATAGTTGAGCGAAATAATAACATGAAACAAGATATATGCACAAGGAAATCATTTGATTTCATAGATCTCCTGGGGTACCTGAAAGATTTTGTTTATTCCCATTCTGTATGCAAACGTCTTGAAATAACTTTATATCTGGTGATATTTTAGAATGTCTCCCATGATAAGAATTGCATGATACATATTTTACTGGCAATTCATTTAAAGTATTGATAAATGGCCTATTTCCTAGCAACCAGCTCATTTTTATTAGGAATCAGGCATATTATGCATCTGTAATTGTCAGGAGCACAAAATGATAATTATTTACTGTACTCACAATGCTTGGCTGTCAACATTAGTGAATGGATATTTATCAGTCATAGAGTCATGGAGATGTACAGCACAGAAACAGACCTTTTGGTCCAACTTAACCTGTCCATGCTGACCAGATATTCTAACCTAATCTACTCCCATTTGCCAGCACTTGGCCCATATCTCTCTAAACCCTTCCTATTCATATACCCACCCAGATGCCTTGTAAATGCTACAATTGTACCAGCCTTCACTACTTCGTCTGGCAAACAAAAGTGAGGACTGCAGATGCTGGAGATTAGAGTCGAGAGTGTGGTGCTGGAAAAGCCCAGCAGGTCAGGTAGCATCTGAGGAGCAGGTGAATGAACATTTCGGGCAAAAAGGGCTTTTGCCTAAAATGCTGATTCTCCTGCTTCTTGGATGCTGGCCGACCTGCTGTGCTTTTCCAGCTCCACACTTTTGACTCTACTTCCTCTGGCAGCTCATTCCATAAAAGCACCACCCTCTGTGTGAAAGATTGCCCCTTAGGTCTCTTTCATATCTTTCCCCTCTCACCCAAAACCTATGCCCTCCAGTTCTGTTAGCCAACTCCCAGTCATCCGGCACCTCACCTGTGACTATCGATGATACAAATATCTCAGCAAGAGGCCCAGCAATCACTTCCCTAGCTTCCCACAGAGTTCTAGGGTACACCTGATCAGGTTCTGGAGATTTATCCACTTTTATGCATTTCAATATATTCAGCACCTCCTCCTCTGTAATATGGGCATTTTTAAAGATGCCACCATCTATTTTCCCACATTCTATATATTCTATGTCCCTCTCCACTGTAAACACTGATTCAAAATACCTGTTTAGTATCTTCCCCCATCTCCTGCAGTTCCACACATAGGCTACCTTGCTGATCTTTGAGGGGTCCTTTTGTTTCCCTAGTTACCCTTTAGTCCTTAATGTATTTGTAAAATCCCTTTGCATTCTCCTTTCACACTATTTGCTAAAGCTAGCTTATGTCCCCTTTTTGCCCTCCTGATTTCCCTCTTAAATATACTCCTACAGCCTTCATTCTCTGCTAAGGCTTCATTTGATCTCTCCTGTCTATACCTGACATATGCTTCCTTCTTTTCTTAGCCAAATCCTCAATTTCTCTTGTCATCTAGCATTCTCTACACCTACTAGCCTTTCCTTTCACCCTAACAGGAATATACTGTATCTTGACTCTCATTACCTCATAGAACAGATCCTGAAGTCTTGGTTGAATCGATATTGTCAAACAATATTTTTGATTTATGATTTTAAATTGATTTCTGTCTGAGATTTGTTGTCCTCTAGGGAAAGAAACAGTTGAATTCTCCTCTGCACCCTGAAGTTTAGACCAAATGAAGAGAGATTTCCTTGAGTCATATAACATCTCGAGAAAACACAACAGGATAGACAGTTTGCTGCTCCTGGTTGAAGAGTCTAGAGTAGGGATGAGGTGTCAGATTAAGGAGGTCCTAAGTTAAGACTCAGAGTTGTGACTATTTAAAATTCCTTACCTTAGATGGATGTGGATGTCTTCACAAAAGAGGTCAGTTTTAATGAGAGTTTTTGAGAGGAAGGTGAAGTATAGTGGGTAGGTGTAAGTACAGACTTTAAAAACTTACTTCAAGGTGAGAGAACATCAGCTCCGTGCCCTTTTCCAGCCCATAGGTCTTTGATTGTCATTGTGATTGGTGGCCCACAGGTGCCACTGTTCAGGTCACCTGTGGATACTTCTGCTTCACAGAGATGATCATGTTCAAACTATGCTGCCCATTGATGTGGTCAGGATTGCTCGTGACAGAGCTTTGTATCCTGGTTGAACACTGCATGCATTTCACATGTAGGGTGCTATGTTTACAGATAAGTTCAATCTCTATTGTGAAATGGCCTGATTAATGTAATTGCCACTTGAAGTGCCTCACGTTGTTTAAAAGAAGAGACCACATACTTGACTGGAAAGAAAAGGCATTTACTCCTCCTATTTTGGGTATTGCCGCAGCCATTTTCCATTCCAGTGCACACTTACAATTCACATGAGTATGGAAGGCATAGCAGATCACATTTGGCACAGTGAATCGCATGCTCAGCCTGGAAATGAAAGCCCATACCCTGTGCCGCCCGCTATCACCCCTCCCACCCCCCCATCAACAGCTCCTGAGCCTTTTTCCCCTTGCCCTCCCTGTCAATCCCTGAGAATGAAGCATCCACACTTTCCCACACACTTCTTTGAATGACAATTTCTTCTCTTACCATTACTCTGAGTCCCAACTCTTCAGCTCATTCAAATCAACCATCGTGATGCACTGTCCCGCTATCAAATCCAGGTGGTTGACTGTCAATGTCTTCCCCTCCCACATTGTTCTCAGATGCACCATTGTTTCCCCTAGTTGTATGTTGAATTTTCTCTCATCACAATTCTTGTCCCCTCTGAATCTCAGCATGCTGCCTCCAGTCTCCAGAATGGAGCTCCCCAACTTCCTTACCACAGCAGGGGCCCCGGACCGTCTCCCAATCTTTACTGAGCTGATGCCTCTCCCCTCCCCAGACTGACCATGATATATCCGCGGATAACATAGATGGACAGCACTGACTGAGTAACGACCAGATCCCTGACAGCTCTCTGTGCAGCTCCCCAGCTGATGAACTGTTACTTCCCAACTGGTTTCATTGGATCTACAGGCCCAACTATGACCCACTCCTGGATTCAAGTGATACTCACACCCCGATCCTGGATATCCCAGGTGGCCAAACAATCAAGGCCTGAGGGGATATCAGATCATGCTCCTGACAGAGGCTGGGCCCCATGACTGAAAGCTGTCTCCTTTGGCCAGAATGAATACTACTCTCTCTCAACTTTCCCCCAACTGAGTGGCAAACGCTCACCTCATTCGGAGTTGGGCTCACAGTTTGTTTCTCCATCTGCACAGATGAGTGGGTCATTGGGACAGGTACGAATAGTTTGCACTTTGTTTCCAGGAAAGGAACCTGCTCTATACCTCCCAACACTCTTCTATTTTAAGCATGAACAATAAAGCCACCCAAGGTTATTGTCAATAGGATTCAGAGCAGGTTACATGACCCCATTAATCCTGCATTTCATCTGAATTTAAAGACACTATTCCAACAATCTAATAAACTTTAAACAAAAAAAAAACAAAGTACTGTGGATGCTGGAAATCAGAAATAAAAACAGAAATTGCTGGAAAAGCTCATCATCTGTGGAGAAAAAGCAGAGTTAATGTTTTGGAGAAGGGTCACTGGACCTGAAATGTGAACTCTGTTTGTCTGTCTACAGATGCTTCCAGGCCTGTTGAGTTTCTCTGGCATTCTCTGTGTTTGTTTCTGATTTCCAGCATCCATAATATTTTGCTTTCACGTTCCTGTAGGTTTATTGTTGCTCCAAAAGGTGTGGAGTTCCTATCTGTTCTCTGGAGCAAATACAGCTTTTGTTTAGTTGTTTTTTTTTCTCAGCTTCGGCTTTACAGAATAAAAAATGGAAGTTTTCAACTTTTTGAAGGCGTTCTGTATGTGCTGGTCCTACACTGAATAATGAGAATTTGTTAGTTTACACTGATCATAGTTTACACCGGGGAAAACACAGCAGTCCCTTAGACAGAGTTCTAAGATGGGATGATACTAAGAATGTGCATCTTGGTCACATTTATGAATATTTACTTGTATTCACAGTTAAGTGTCAGCCATGCCATCTATATGCCCCGAGACACATTTGTTTTTGATTCCCCTTCCGCTGAAGTCCGGGCAATGGTGAGGGGGGATAATTCCACCTCTGGTGTGAGGGAAGATAAGATGAATGGTGTGTTATAGAGGTGAAATGCATAGATATTCAGGCAAGTTTTGAGAAAGAACATGAAATATCTCACAAGTGTTCATGACGAGAAGCAATCAATGAAACCATGTTAAAATTGACCCTTAGCCAATTTTTGATAAAGTTCAGCCCTTCGTTTCCAGGGAAATGTTTGGAAAGTCAGGTTTTATGAAAGACTACGCTTTGAATTGTCTATTTAATTGCAAGACCAAATGGATTTGGGCATGAGAAGATAGTCTGGATATAAAATCCATATAATTCATATATCCATTAACCTAAAATATCGCTGAAAATTATAGACAGGGTCAGTCTGCAAGAATCTGACAATGAGAGAGAGCAGAGAAATAGAGACAGCAAGTCTCTATTGTGCACCAAGCAGGATGTGGGCAGGAATATTCTGACAAGATCAAGCTTATGAGGGTTTAAACAGAACAAGAATATTCACCTGGCTTTACATGGAGGGAGGGATCTCCAATTCATCCTTCACTATAACAAGTCAATTCAGCATTTAGAAGATATTTAGCTGGAAAAGGTTAAAAGAATAAAACCATCAGGAGCTGATTTGAACTGCTTTCTGCAAAATGAAATATCAATTTAAGGAACAGAGTAAAATATAATCATGGAAGATGATTTTCGAACATTTTAATAGTTGAAAGGGGATCTTTTCTGTAATTTAGAAAATGGGTTGCCTGCTGAATAGTGTTCACACAATGTTGATTTGATGTGATTAATTACAGTAAAAAATTAAAACTTGAAATCTTATTATCAGATCATTCCAGTCAGCTACTGGAAATTCTAACCACTTTTGAGGGTATTGGTCTGTATGTGAAGCCGAATAAATTCAGTGATCACAAGGGTAATGATTAAAAAGGACTTGATGTGAGCCAGGACATAGGCTGTAGTGAACTAGGTAACCTCAAGTTTCTGGATGTTAGTATGTAGATGCCACCTAGGAATAGAAGTAAGGAAGGTGAGAATGAGGCTTTCAGTTGTACGTGAGCCAAGACAGGGGAGAAGTTGGAGATATAGAAAGATTGGATTGGGCAGTCTTAGAAATGGCATGAGTATATGCTTGGACTCCTTATCTCAAGGTCAACTGTGACATCAAGGCTGTGCACAGGTTGGTTTAGTCCCAGATTGTTGACAGAGAAGGGGATGGAATCAGTACCTAAAGCATAAGATTAGAAGCAGGAACCAGAAGAAAATCTTTCATCTTCCCAATATTTAATTGGAGGTCACCCAGTAATAGTCTCATAAATCCACCAATGTTGCTAAATTAAGACAGCCCATGGAGAAATTTAGCTGGATGTTATCAGACTGTGTTTGGAAATAAATGTTGTGTTTTCGAATTATGTTACCAAAAGACAGCATGTAGTTGCAAAATTAGGACACAGAGAACAGATCCTGAGGGGACATCAACATGGCTGTGGAAAGAGAAGCCATTGCACGTGATATTCTAGCTATGATTAGAGGAATGGAAATGGAACTATATGTGAGTAATGCCAACAAGCTGGACAGCTGAGTGTAGTATTGGAAGAGTATGCTATTCTCAAATGTGTCAAAACTTTATCACAGTCATATACGATGTCATTTACCCATTGGTAACAGCTGCTTTGGTATGTTAACAGTCAATGAACAAACACTTCATAAAACATAGATGTAAAGGGACAGGTAAAAATAAAGTAAATGGAACAGTGAATGAACATGCATTAATTTTGCCTGTAGAACAACCTGCAGATCATCCAAATCAGGGGAACCAGTGGCAATAAATTAAGGTGAAAACTCATTTGAACAAATTCAGAAATAAAATTTCAGGAAAAAATGGATACAGGTTTTCTTAAGGTTGAGATGATAATTTGATAGTTTTTTTTTTACTCTTTTTTGGATACTTGTTTCTGGCAGGAAAGTAGAAATGCTACACAAAGATTAATAATATGCTTATTAAATTATACAAGCTTGAGGGATTGTATGGCCTTTCCATGCTCCTTTTTTCTTAAGAACATAATATCTGAGAAAATCTTCTAACGCTGGATACGTGAGCAGCAATAGATGATAATAAATAGCATGAGTGGTGATGCAGTAACAATTTTTTGAATGCATGAGAACTCATAACAGACTTATAATGTTTAAAAACTGCACGTTATGGACCTTCCCAGTTTTCAGATAAATGAAGATTTTGAAACAATGTGCTTAGCACAATGCAAGTTTGAATGCCTGTACAATTGGCTGGAATATGGCTACAGTACCTTCTGGAGTAAAATGATTGCAATTCTTACATATCCCTGGGCTCTTTCTGTCTCATCCAAGTTTTTAAATTAGCTCCAAAATGCTCATGATGCAAAGAATGGACAGAATTTAGTTAATCAACACGATTTAAACCTTCCACTTATCTCATCGATAAATCACATCATGTAGTTTGCCAGAGTGCCTTGCGGGTTCTTGTCATATTAAAAAGCCATGATCAAAGGGAGCTTTTACCCATTGTAACAAACTATCAGGAGGTATCAAAGTATTAAATCCCTGATGAAGAGACCCCACTAAATTGAATAACACTTTCTATTTGCATCAGACTTTTTATCCTTATCCTTGATTTTTAAATAAAACAAATGTCATTTTTAATCAAGTGACTACAATAAAATTAACCTCAGGCTAGTTCAAATCCTATGGGAACTCATATGCCTTTTCTTTTCAGCCGGTTAACAGTGTGTTTTCAAATTTGACATGTTTTTACAACATTTTGTAGTTATTTTTACAATCATAAGTAACAGGCATAATTTGCACTGAGCCTCACTTGTGGGCTAATGGTGGTGCCCATATATTTTTTTCATATTTTATTTAGTGGACCAAGACAGTATTACACATAATGGAAGACATAGGTACAGGAATCAGCCATTAAGCCCACAAGCCTGGTCTGTCATTCATTTTATTATGGAAAACAGTCAATGAATATACACAGTTTTAAATATGCATAAAATGACAGTTAAACATAAAGTAATAAAAAAAATAAGATGACTGTATAACAGCAAATTGCAGAGGATCCAAATTGAGGAGTCTGGTGGTAATAATTTAAAAGGGAGAAGCCTGATTTTGGAGGGCTAGACGTTCATGGAGAGATTAAGATCTAGTTTATTGAAAGGACAGCCACCACGAATGAATCAATTAAAATTTGAGCTGCTCAAAAAGCCAGAACTCATTGGGCGCATTTATCCCCAAAAGCAGCAGGGTTCATGGAGATTACAGAGATAAAATAAAAGAAAATGTTAAAATTGTGGTTTTACGTGGAGCCAATGTAGGTCAGTTAACACAGCATTGAGTGAAAGAGATGGCGCTTGTCAGGACACAGGAGGAGAGTTCTGGGTGACTTGAAGGTAATAGAGGGTAGATTGTGGGTGATTACAAAAAGGGAAGCCTGCGGTGCCGTGGTAAAGGCATTGAACAAGTACTCCAGAATCCCAATTCAATGACCTGGGGACAAAGATTCATATCCCAACATGAATGATGGTGAAATCTAAATTCAATAAAAGACTGGAATTAAAGAAAGCAGCCATGTAGCCACTGTAAATTATCATTTAAAAAATTTGATTCAATAGTGCTCTTTAGTGAGGGAAATTGGGTGTGATCTGACTCCACGTCTGCAGCAATGTGGTTGCCTCTGAAATACCTCCTAGGCAAATAGGGATGGGCAATTGATGCTGGCTTAGCCAAGGGACATGTGTTAGAGAGGTAGAGTTGGGTGAGGTCAGGTCAAATGAGTGTTGGGTGGGAAAAGGAAGAGTCGAGCAGGGTGCTGGGGCTTCAATGGTCTGTGGAGAACTGGGGGCATAGGACTGGTGTTTTGGGTATTTGAGAAGTGCCTGCCCAGGAGGTGGGGTAGTAGGTTAGTGTGAGACAGGTGGTAGGTTAGCCAGTTACCTAGGAGTTACAGCTGTTTTTAGTTTCTCTGATTTTCCTGGGTAACTTTTAAACTAAGGAAATCAGAGCCTTTCAAAGTCTCTGGCTCAAACTCAGAGCTGAGAACCTCTTCATAGGGTTCCAGAGGTTAGGTAATTGACCATCAGAACTTTCAATTTCCTGGGCACTACCTGCAGAGTCCTGTGCATCAGGATTTCTGCATGTTTTTGACACAGCAATAACAATTTTCCAATCAGAATTCCTTGTCCAATTGTTTGGATCGTCACAAGTAATTACAAGTAATAATGTGTTCCAATCCTCTTGGAGGCTGATAATATATTTTTAAAAAGAAACCTGCAAATCTGTAAATTGTCAATGAAAAGAAAGTTGCTGGATGAAATCTCACTTTTTAGTGTGTTTACTGTATCAAACTAGTGAAAACCATATTAATTCAAGTAATTGATTAAGACAAGTGATTTTAAGACAAAAGACATCCATTCACTTTAAACAGTTGAGACAACAAAGACATGTCTCATATAGTTAGAGGTGTTCACGTTACATTTGGTGTGATTGACATGTCACTCATAATCTCACCAGTCTTTGCAACTCGGCCTCCACAATATACGATCTCTCACTTCCCACTCAATCATTTCAACGCTTAAGTCACATTTAGCAGCAACCACAGTCCATCTGAAGTACCAGGACATGGTTACCACTGACAAGTCACATGTCTGAAAATACTCACTCAGGTCCCAAATGTTCTCCGTTTGACCACTTTCAATGATCTAGTGGACATAAATGGCAAAAAAGTTTTTTTTTAAATCCACAAACCTTTTCCTCCTGTCTTTGACTGTTATTTTCAATTTTACAACTTTCACTATAATACAGTCTCTCTATTCCTACAGACCTGTTTCAATACCACAATCTGTTCAAAGCACAGTAAACAGAAAACTGTTCCATCTGGAGAAAATCCTCCTTTTATTCTTTTTACGTGAATTCTCAATGTGTTCCAAACTGCCAGACAGAAAGTGAAGCTAAAACCCAACACCAATTAGCTTTCAGCTTTCTATTTGCCCATCTGTTTTTAACTGTTCATTCTAATTGTAAACTCAGGCCATAGGGGATTTCTTGGAACTTAATCATAAAACTAACTAACCTTCTTTCAAAATTCTCCTCAGTGAATTTTTGTCTTAGAAGGAATATCACATAAAATAAAATACAGGCTTTTCTCAGCATGTGGGTCATCACACAAATGCATGGTTCAGGATTTCTGCAGGTGTCAACATGAGGGAAAGATGAAGTTGGATTAAGCTGCATGAGATGGAAATAGATGGTCCGAGCACCAAATTGTATTTGAAGCTCATCTCGGAGTCATATACATTAAAATGTGGCACAGTCTAGTTCAGTCTCAGGCAGAAGTGAGAGAATGGAATGAAGTCAATACATTATAGTGGAATTTGTAGCAGGGACCAAAGTCAATGGCTTCTGTCTTCCCACTACTTTATTAGGACAATATCTGCTCAAGTAGTCCTGAATATCAGACATGAAATCTGATTATTTAACAACACTGGAGTTGAGAGATGGTAAAGATGGTGTTGTCAGAATATATGTGAAAACAAATGTCTTGTTGATACTTGGTGCTCCATGTTGGTGATAATTAGGAGGAGATCAAAGATAATTGGGAATGTTGTCGATAAAGATGTGGAAGCAGGAAGATAAATCATGGTTGTGGTCCTCTGGCTCTGATCAAATAAATAAGAAAGGAACTAGATAGGTGCAATCTCACCTTGCGTGGACACATTGGAAAGGAATGAGGCAAGTTGCACTATATAGTAGATGTATTCTCCCAAACATAGGTTAGCAAGTTTACAGATGACACCAAAATTGAGGAGAAAGTTTACAGTGAAGAGATTATCTAAGATTACAAAAAGATCTTGATCAATTGGGTCAATGGGCTGAGAAATGGCATTAAGTTTGATTAATGTGAAGTATTGAATTTTGGTAAAACAAACAAATATGGGATTTGTCTAATTAATGGTAGGGGCCCTAGGTAGTCTTGTCGAACAAACAGACCTAAAGGTTCAGATACATAATTTGAAATTTGAGTCACAGGTAGACAGGGTGGTTAAGAAGACATTTAGCATGCTTGCCTTCATTGCTCAGACCTCTGAGTCTAAGAGTTGGAATGTCATAATGAAGTTGTACAGGATATTGGTGACACCCCTTCTAGAGTACTGTGCACAGTTCTGGTTGCTCTGTTAGAGGAAGTATACTACTAAGCTGGAGAGGATTCAGAAAAGATTTACCAGAAATGTTACTAGGAATGAAGGGTTTGAGTTATGGGGAGAGGCTGGATAGGTTGGGACTTTTTTCACTGGGGTGCAGGGGTGAAAGGTAACCAATTGAAGTTTATAAAATCATGAGGGGCATAAATAAAATGAATAACAAAGGTCTTTTCCCTAAGGTGGGCAAGTTCACACTAGGGAGCATAATTTTAACGTGAGAGAAAAAGAATTAAAATGGAACATGAGGAGTAACTTTTTTCACACAGAGAGTAGTTGGTGTGTAGAATGAACTGACAAATGGACTGATGGATACAGGTACAGTTACAACATTTATAAAACATTTGGATAAGTATATGAACAGGAAAGGTTTGGAGGGATATAGGTCAAATGTGGACAAATGGAACTAGTTTAGTTTGAGAACAGCATGGACTAGTTAGACTGAAGGGTTTGTTTTCATACTGTATGACTCTATGGCTCTGACTCTGTGAGCAATGAAGCATTTAAGAATAATTTAGATAAATACTTGAGTAAGAAAACAATATGTTATATTGTGCTAGATGAAGAGATGTAAGAGAAGGCTTGAATACCCATATTGAAAACTAATATGGGTGTATTAAACTGAATAAAATCTACATAGTGTCTGTATCAATTAGATTAGATTCCCTATAGTGTGGAAACAAGCCCTTTGGCTCAACAAGTCCACACCGACCCTCCGAAGAGCAACCCACTCAGTCCCATCACCCCTGACTAATGCACCTATTACTACGGGCAATTTAGCCAGGCCAATTCTCCTAATCTGCATATCTTTGGACTGTGGGTGGAACCGGAGCACCCGGAGGAAACCCACGCAGACACGGGGAGAATATGCAAACTCCATACAGACAGTTGTCCAAAGCGGGAATTGAACCTGGGTCCTAGCGCTGTGAGGTAGCAGTGCTAACCACTGAGCCACTGAAAATTAATTTTCAATATTTTCTGGCTTATAAATGAAAAATGGCAGCTAATTTCAATAGGCGATTTCTTCAAATCATTGTAACTGGATATCTTTATCTTTAGTCTTTCATGGAATGTGGGCTACACTGGCAAGGCCAGCAATTGCTGCTCATTCCTAATTGCCCTGGAACCGAGTTGGTTGCTCAGGCATTCCAGAAGGCAGTTAGGAGTCAGCCACATTGCTGACAATGTAGAGTCACATGTAGGTCAAGTCAAGTAATGATCTTAGTGAAGATGTGTTTTTACAATAATTGATGGTAATTACCATGGTGAGACTTGTTTCATATGACAAACTTGTATTAATTCAATTTAAATTCTACTATAGTTGAATTTGATCCTGTGCCCTGAACTCTGGATTATGAGTCAGTGACCTTACCACCACACCATTATCTCCCCATATTAATTGGATATTTGATCTTTAGGACAATGATATAAAATATTGTGTTCATGAATCATGATGAAAGCTTTTGAAGAGAATTGGCAGATGCACAGTTCTGGAGCACAGAACTGTGAAATCTTCTCCAGAAATGATGGATTGTGAAATAGGTCTGTATTTCCTTGTTATATCCAATACTGATTACACAAATTGGTTCAACATGAGCACAGGTAATGAATGAATTTTACGAAATACATTTATATACCAATATATGAGTATCTTGAAAATACTTGGCTGCACATGATTTAATTATTTCATGAAATATAAACTGTGTAGAATAGATTAATTCATCTATACTAAGTAAAACAGCATGTGAATAGTTCAGAACATGAGGTTATAATGAACAGCAAGGTTATAGATAAAGGACACAGTAGATTATGCAGTTTAATGGGAATCCATCTGGCACATCTGTCTGCAAAGGAAATGAATAGGACAAAAATATATATGATGAGCCCGCATAGTTCAAGTGTCAAAACTGGGAAGATCTGCATGGCTTTGTGTGGAACACGAACAGTGTGGTCAAAGTTTGTTCCACTGTAGAATTGTCATTTCCTCAGGGAAATTGTGTGTAATTCTGATAAATTCCTACAAGTGCAGATTTTCTGCAAGAGGAGAATAAAATGAACCGTCAAACTCAATTACACTAAGGAAGAGAGTGCAATATGATCATGTCACTGAATCGGTTGCAAACATTCTTGCTGTTGTGCCACCTCAGATTAATATCCATCTGCCACATTGTGTATTAAGAAAGTCTCATATGTGCAGCAGAAGATATAGCAGCCACTTGCTGAAAGGCAGAGGCAGAATGTTAAATAAATCAGATTGAATCACCACAAAACTTGACTCTAGCACCTGGTTCTTCAGCCCTCAGAATGTAACACCAAAATGATACCAGAGTGCACATGCACACCTCTGGTACAAGCCGTGTTTAATACCATTTTGATAAGAGTGTATTGGTGTACCCAAAGTACATAAATAGGACAACTGTAATTCCACTCAGAGTATAATCTCTTGTAACATCACTGAGGCCAATCTGAAACTCCAGTGATCACACTGTCTTAACCACGTATGGTGGACCAAACACCTGGTCAACTGCAGCAACGTGCTACTTAGAGGTTCTTCAATTCCTTTCAGGTTGGTTGCTGAATGATGCGGTATCTGAAATCTGTAAAAGAGTGGCATTGCTTGTGGGAAAGGCGTTGCCCTGACTCCAAGGATTAAGCACAAACTACTTGCTCTTCAAAATGGTGCATTAGTGTGCAATCCCCTTGGACTATGGGCAACAGAGAGAATGAATACAAACCTCACAGAGTAGAGCAAACTGCTGGAAAATAGGGAAAAGGACTCTCAGCAAGTTATTCCTGCTCAGGGCTATCAAGGAGCAATTTAGTGACCTGAAACTGACTGAGAAGGAACTGTGGGCAATATTTTCCAGTGAGCTCCAGAACTCTGGATTCAGGGGGTCAAGTGGGGGTCAAAGCCCCACACTGAGTAATAACAGTGACCCGGCTATGATTATTCCTGAACTTGTCAATAAATAGTCTGAGAAGGACGGTGACTGAGCTCCCAAATCCAGAAGATCAATTGGAGACAATTGTAGAGAACAGCTTTTTCAGATAAAGGAGGGGGAGAGCTGCTCAAAATGGAGTTTCCCTCTCCAATTTTTTTCAAAGTTTGAAATTACATTGACGACAACAATCAAACCACCTTGTAAAGGATGAGAGGGGGTCCTCTGCTTCTATGGATGTCAATAATGTCAGTTTGGCCTCAAAGCCTGTTCGGAGCACTGGCTCCTGGACTGACTCTGGATGGCTGACTCAAGCAGCTAAGGTGTTCCCAAAACCACTGCGGAACTATTGACGACTTGAGGGCAGATTGAACTGCTGATCCCCATCCCAACTCCAGGAAAATGGCCATGGGTGGGACAGCATCAACAGACCAGGTGAACTTTGTGCTTGTCTCCATCAGGGCCTAACTCCAACAAAATATGTTATACATCTGAACTCTATGAAAGAATTCCTCCCTGAAATCTGCTGTCTGCCAGTGGGAGTGAAGGAGACAACAGCTGTGAATGTTGATGCTGATTTCTTCCAGGAAATATTCCCAGGAAAAATCAGTTTATAATCCATTGTGTAAAGAAGGTCACTGTGGTTCCAAAATCCAAAAGAACTGAAAGAATTTCATTGTCTCTTGACACAGAGAAGCATTGAGAATTGCCATGTGGATTCAACAGAGTTGCACACTTCGCTATGGTGCACAATACCATTGACTGCATACACATTGTTTGGCAAGTCCCACATGTCATTCCTGACCCATAATATACCTGAAAATATAATGTGTGCCTAGGTGAGCAAAAGAGGAATGTGAGACTCATGGTACTGTAGGTAGGATATGGAATGTGAAGATGTATTCATTGACATTGATCATTTGTGTGAAGTCATTCTCTTCCTTTTCACATTACATTCATATCCCCCATACTAGATAATTGGCTCTGGGCCCTGAGTCTAACTCTTTGGGTATGTCCTGCACTAAAGACCTCCAGCATTGGAGAACGTTGTATGTTCCATGGCAAGTTAGACCATTTTCAAAGTCTCTTTCTGGATTTTAACCCCCACCCCAACCCCCTCACCATCTGCAGTTCCAGCCCCTTCTGCCACCAGAACACCCCTGTATTTATGAGGTGCATTCTTACCTTTAGGTGGTGAAGCCTAGCTACACATGCACATGGGCTCCATACCAAACTGTCCATTTACTTAACAGCACATTCGGTGGTGCACAGTCTGTCACAATCATTGTAATTAGCAGATAGCATGAAGTTTGCACATTGCTATTATCACTTTGAACAAGTGCAGGGTATCAGTGGAACATTATTCCAATGTCTAACCTATTTATGTGTTTTTTCCATTTTAGATGGGCCTGTATGATACCTGAAAATGCAATGAAACATGATTAGATCAGTTCAGTTCTTGTTGCCAAATTGACTACATTATGTTTCTCAACGAAAGGTGAATCTCTAAATACATCTGAAAGCACCAGTGATATCGGTAAAAAATGGGATGAGGTCCTACAAGCAGAATTTAGGGTGTTAGGAGCCAAGTTAAAAAGTAGGACCTCAGAGGTAAAATCTCCCATCACCACCACCCTGATGCTCCTACATCTTTCCATAGTCAGAATTGTTACCAGTGCCACGTGCTAGTCAGAGTCGAAATGAAAAAACAGGCAGGATGAATGAGTGGCTTGAGAGATGGTGCAGGTGGAAGGGGTTTAGAATTTTGGGACATTGGGACCGGTTCTGGGGGCAGTGGGACTATTACAAATTGGGCAGGACTGGAACCAATGTCCTTGGGGGTGCTTTTGCTAACGCTGTTGGGGAGGATTTAAATTAATGTGAAAGGGGGATGAGAACCAAATGAGGAGGTTAGTGGACAGCAAGGAGGTAGTAACTAAAGCCTGTAAGGAACTAGATAATGGAGTCAGTGTGATTAAGGAGAAGAGTAGGCAGGGAGCAGACAGTGAACACAAAGGGACTGGTGGTCTGAGGCGCATCTGTTTTAATGCAAGAAGTGTAGTAGGAAAGGCAGATGAACTTAGGGTTTGGATTAGTACCTGGGAGTATGATGTTATTGGTATTACTGAGACTAGGTTAAGGTAAGGGTAGGTTTGACAGCTAAATATCCCAGGAAATAAATGTTTCAGGCAGGATAGAGAGGGAGGTAACAGAGGTGGAAGACTTGCATCACTGGTCAGAGAGGATATCACAGCTGTGCTGAAGGAGGGCACAATGGAGGACTCGAGCAGTGAGGCAATAGGAAAAGCTCAGAAATAGGAAGGATGCAGTAACAATGTTGGGGCTGTACTACAAGTCTTCCAACAGTGAGAGTGAGATAGAGGTACAAATATGTATCTCTAGAGATACAAATATGTACCCATTCCTGAAGAAGGGCTTATGCCCGAAACATCGAGTCTCCTGTTCCTTGGATGCTGCCTGACCTGCTGCGCTTTTCCAGCAACACATTTTCAGCTCTGATCTCCAGCATCTGCAGACCTCACTTTCTCCTCGTACAAATATGTAAACAAACTATGGAAAGATGTAAGAGCATCAGGTTGGCGGTAATGGGAGATTTTAATTTTCCCAACATTGACTGGTATTCACTTAGTGTTAGAGGTTTAGATGGAGCAGAAGCAGAATTTGTAAGGAGCATCCAGGAGGGTTTTATAGGGCAGTATGTAAGTAGTCCAACTCGGGAAGGGGCCATACTGGACCTGGTGTTCATGAATGAGCCCAGCCAGATGATTAATGTTTCAGTAGGGGATTACTTTCAAATAGTGATCATAATTCTGTAAGTTTTAGAATACTCATGGACAAAGATAAGAGTGGTCCTAAAGGAAGACAGCTAAACTGGGAGAAGGCCAACTATACCAAAAATTAGGCAGACGCTGGGGAATGTGGATTGGGAGTAGCTGTTTGAGGGTAAATCCACATTTCATATGTGTGAGGCTTTTAAAGAGAGATTGATTGGAGTGCAGGAGAGACATGTCCCTGTAAAAATGAGGGATAAAAATGGCAAGATTAGGGAACCATGGATGGCAGGTGAAATTGTGAGACTAGCTATGAGGAAAAAGGAAGCATCCTTAATGCCTAGGTGAATGAAAACAGATGAAGCTTTGGAAGAATATCAGGAAAGTAGGACCAATCTGAAATGAGGAATTAAGAGGGTGAAAAGGGGTTATGAAATATCTTTAACAAACAGGGTTGAGGAAAATCTAAAAGCCTTTTATTCATATATAAGGAACAAGAGGGTAACTAGAGAAAGGGTTGGCCCACTCAAGGACAAAGGAGGGAAGTTATGCGTGGAATCAGAGAAAATGGGTGAAATTCTTGATGAGTACTTTGTCGGTATTCACAGAGGAGAGGGACATGATGGATGTTGAAGTTATGGATAGTTGTTTGATTACTCGAGGTCAAGTCGACATAAGGAGGAAAGAAGTGTTAAGTGTTCTAAAAGACATTAAGCTGGACACGTCCCCAGGTCCAGATGGGATCTATCCTAGATTACTGGGGGAAGCAAGAGCAACAGATATCTTTGCAGCAGCCTTGAACACGGGTGAGATCCAGGGAACTGGAGAATTGCTAATGTTGTACCTTTGTTTAAGAAGGGTAGCAGGGATAATCTAGGTAATTATAGACTGATGAGTCTAATGTTAATGGTAGGGAAGCTGCTGGAGAAGATACTAAGCGATAGGATCTATTTACATTTGGAAGAAAATGGCTTATCAGTGATAGGGAGCTTGGTTTTGTGCAGGGAAGATCATGTCTTACCAACTTAATAGAAATATTTGAGGAAGTGACAAAGTTGATTGATGAGAAAAGGGCTGTAGATGTCATATCCATGGACTTCTGTTAGGCGTTTGATAAGGTACCCCATGGTAGGCTGAAGAAAAAGTGAAATAGGATAGGGTCTAAAGCGTATTAGCTAGAGGGATAGAGAACTGCTGGGCAGCAGGAGACAGAGCCTAGTAATAGAATGAGTTTCTCAAAATGGAGAACTGTGACCAGTGGTGTTCCACATGGATCTGTGTTGGGACCACTGTTGTTTGTGATCTACATAAATGATCTGGTGGAAGGTATAGTTGGTCTGAGAAACAACTTTACAGATGACACTAAAATTGGTGGAGTAGCAGATAGTGAACTGGACTGTCTGAGAATGCAGCTTAAAAATGTGTTGCTGGAAAAGCACAGCAGGTCAGGCAGCATCAAAAGAGAAGGAAAATCGATGTTTCGGGCATAAGGCCTTCTTCAGGAAAAGAGTTTATGCCTGAAACGTTGATTCTTTTTCTCCTTTGATGCTGCCTGACCTGCTACACTTTTCCAGCAACATATTTTTAAGCTCTGATCCCCAGCATCTGCAGTCCTCACTTTCTCCTGTCTGAGAATGCAGTAGAATATACATAGTTTGGAGAGTTGGGAAGAGAAATGGCAGATGGAGCTCAATCTGGGCAAATACGAGGTGATGCATTTTGGAAGATCCAGTTCAAGAGCAAACTATACGCTAAATGGAAAAGCTCTGAGGAAAATTGATGTACAGGAAGATCTAGGTGTTCAGGTGCATTGTACACTAAAGGTGGCAACGCAGGTCGATAGAGTGGTCATCGGATGGGATCTTGAGTACAAGAGTTGGGAGGTCATGTTAAAGTTATATAGGACTTTGGTTTGTCCTCATTTGGAATACTGCATACAGCTCTGGTCGTCACATTACCAGAAGGATGTGGATGCTTTGGAGAGGGTGCAGAGGAGGTTCACCAGGATGTTGCCTGGTATGGAGGGGGCTAGCTATGAAGAGAATTTGAGTAGATTGGGATTATTTTCATTAGAGAGATGGAAGTTTAGGGAAGACCTGATTGAAGTTGACAAAACCATGAGAGGTATAGATAGGGTGGATAGCAAGAAATTGTTTTCCCCAGAGTGAGGGACTCAATTACTAGGGGTTACAAGTTCAAGGTGAGAGAGGAAAAATTTAAGGGAGATAAGCGTGGAAAGTTCTTTACACAGACAGTGGTGGGTGCCTGGAATGTGTTACCAGTGGAGGTGGCAGAGGTGGGCACAATAGTACCATTTAAGGTGTATCTAGACAGATGCATGAATAGGCAGGAACAGAGGGATACAGGTCCTTAGAATATATGCAAAGGTTTAGATAGAGGATCTGGTCGGCGCAGGCTTGGAGGGCCAAAGGGCCTGTTTCTGAGTAGTAATTTTCTTTGTTTCTTTGTTCTTTGTTCAAATCATTTTTTGGATATAGAATTATGCAGTCTTTAGTTACTTACCTTTCATACTTTTGCCATTTTTTTGGTGTCTTCATCTTTAGTTCTTTAATGATTACCATAATTTGAGCTTCCTTGCAGCTCCTGACTGCTAATATCAGTGCCAATCCTACATTAAGTATGAGCTAGGCTTTGGATGCAGTTGTTTTCGTATTTTTTGGCATTGATTTTTTTCCAAAGGATTGTCTTTTCACAACAGTGTAGCTCAGTGTTAAGTTATCTGATTTATTTTTCATTACACGGAGATACCCTCAGCAATTACATTGGAATGAAAGACACTGAGTGAGGGAGTGATGTTTTTCAGACAAGAGCATTGTTTCTGATCAGATGAGATGATGCCTAACTGACAAACTAAGATATATTAAGAGGACAGAAACTACAAAAAATACACAGTGTAGATTTACCAGAACGATACCAGTAACAGAAACCATTGTTACTAAAAATGATTTAAAAAACTACAACAATTTACACTTGAACAGAGAAGAGGTTTTTAAATATTCAGCATTCTGATGGATTAAATAATGGAAGACTTTTTGTATGTGGGGGGAGTTATTGAGCAGAGGTCACCAATTAAAAATCCTCAGTGACCGTGAGAAGCATAGAATATTCAGAAAGAGGATTCTTGGAGCATGCAATGTTTTAGGAATTGGTTAAGGCAGAAACTACTTTTAAAGAAAAGTGCATAAATATTTGAAGCAGAGGAAAAGGAGGACTACAGGCAGACAGTTGGGCCATGGGATTAGTTTGGAATTACAATAGCATGCAGCAGTGTGAACATAATTAGTCAAATCTTAGTCTCATCCAGTGGTCCGCAGCATCACAGATGCCAGTCTTCAGTCAATTCGATTCACTCCATGTACTATCAATAAATGGTTGGAGAAACCGAATACTGCAAAGATTATTGACCCTGACAAGATTCCAGCATAGGTACTGGTGTCTTGTGCTCCAAAACTTTACACCCACCTGATCAAGCTGTTTCAGTTCAGCTATAACTTTGGCATCTGCTCAACAATGTGGAAAATTGCCCAAATATGTCCTGAACACAAAAAAAACAGGACAAATCCAACCTGGCTAATGACACCTCCCTCCAACCCCTCAGTTTACTCTCCATCATCAGTAAAGTGATGGAAGGTGTCATCAACAGTACTCCAAAGCAACATGATAGAATAACTTAGAACCAAAACAATATCCAGTCATATTGGATTCAACGTATTAACTCTGTTTCTCTCTCCACAAATGCTGACAGGCCTGCCAAATTTCTCCAGCATTTTGTTTTTCTTTCAGATTTTACTCATTTGCCATCATTTCCTTTTACTTGAGTGTTTAATTTATGGTCATTTCTCTTCCTGGTATGCACATTTTGAAGAAGTTCTGCTCTTTCCTCCAACAGAATTTCCATTTCAATCTTTCAGTTCATTCATCATCATTTCTTTTCTTTCCCTCCTAGAGTTTGATAAGTATTTGCTAATCCTTACTTTCGCAGACACATCTCCTTCCTCAGTGACTGTCTTATTTCATAAATATTACAACTGAAGTTCCATCTGTCATGTTTCAAATCCACCCAAGAGTACAGCGACCTCAGAGTCATACAATACCCCTTAGACAGCTGTTCCCACTATATGTTGACATGCACGCTCAGTGACATGCGTCACAACATGCATATTCCTGACCTCTATCTCAATCTGGTCGACAGGATTTGCTGCTCAAAACATGATCTGCTTTACTTTGGCAAGACTAAACTGATTGGATGACTGTTTTGCGGAACACCTCCCCTCTCCACGGGAATAATCCCAACTTTCCAGTTGCTTGCAATTTCCATAAACCATCTTGCTCCCATGATAACATGTCCACCCTGTGGCTGCTGCGGTTCTGCCAACAAAGTTCAACATAAGCTGGAGGGACAAAACTTCATTTTCCTCTTCGGCATTTTACAAACTCTCGGGCTAAATATTCATGACATGATCTGTGCCCTCCATTTTGATGAGAAACAACACCACACGTGTCTTGTTTGTGTGCTTGTTCTCAATAGAGTGGACATTTCCTCTTTTTCATACCTATCATTTAAAACAATTTTACCATCTTCCTTTTACCACCATGATCACTCCCTTTGTCTCCTGCATTGGGCACCCTTACCATCTATTCTACTTATTCTTCTTCACCTTCAGGCAATAACATAAAAGCCACCTAATCCCCTTCTAGTTCTGAAAAATTCATATTGGACTTTAACGATTAAATCTGTTTCTCTCTTCACAATAGATCTGCCAGATCTATTGAGTTTCTCCAATACTTTCAAATGGTTTCAGTTATCTAATATGTGCTGGATTTTGCTTTTTACTGTAATAATAAACCTTTGTGTGATGAGGAGTGGATATTGTATCTCTAACCACCACACGCTCTTTACCATCATTTCACAAAGTAAATGAAAATAGTTGGAGGGACAAGGCCATGTACACTTCATTGAGGTGGTTCTTTCATAACTTGTGAGAATGTCTGGGCTGAAACTTGATTTTTTTGCTAAATCTGAGTTGCATCCAATTTTTTGGAGACATTTCTGCCAGGAGGGCTAACATTTTATTTTAAAACAGTATCTTACCAAAACACACCTCATTAAATACCTGCATTACCCCTGTGGAATTCTTCACATGCTGTTCTGGCCTCATCCTACCACACAACACTCTCAGAACAATTCTTCACTGAGCAGACACTCTGGAATTCATTAGGATCCCTTATTGCTGCGCCATCTTTAATAGCCCATCATGCCTCCAGACAAGCATTGTCAATCTGGAGCAGCCTTGCATGGTTCCTGACCTTTGCCCCAAATATGGCAGACAGAGAGAAATCATACCCCCAATTTATGGGCAGGGACTTGGGAGGTCCTGGTGGTGCAGAGGGCAGGATGTTCTCCTCTCCCAGGACCAGCAGTGGAGGCCATGGCACCAGACCCCCACCAGCCTGGTCCAAGGTGGTGACCCACGTAACGTATTTTAACCATTGGGAGGAATGCCCAGCACTGTAGAAAGAAGGTCAAAGGCTTTCTAAACTCTGCCAGTTTAACTGCCACCATCTTTTCTGATTCCTCATACTCTGCTATCATATCTACCTCCCACTAAGGGTCATGATCTACTCCTCTCACTAATGCTTGAAATAACTTCACTCACTCTCTTGCCACTCCAACTCTCATCAGCACTAACTCTACATGTCTTCTGCACTGCCTACTCACTCACATATTCAGAACATCTCCCTCACTGTACCAAAATTAATAGCAATGTCACCCACTTTCTTCTCCTTAATATTTACTTCTTTCACAGTCCTGGAGGAAAACAGCCCCCAGTAAGGTAGAAAGAGTCAAGATTGATGGTTGGCTCCCCCAACATTCTGCTCCTCACCCCTTATGAACAGAATATCCTGACTCTGACTATCCTGAGCTGCTGACTGACCAGTGTCCAAGCCCCGTAGACTGGTATCAGAGGCAACACTTGACTTACTGTGCCAGGACCCGCTGACTGAAAGCAATCTCCCTTGATCTGACTAGAGCCAGTTCCCCTGCTAAGATTTTCTCTGGTTTGGTCTGGTTTTAGCAGTCTGGCTGGTTTTTTTTTTGCAGCTGTTAGTCAAGTTTTAGCTGCGAACCCAAAGAAACTGCTGGACCCCAAAGTACCAACTCTATCCTGGTACTCTCTCTCTGACATCTCTCCTGTAAGGACCCGTGTCTGACCTCACTTCTTTTCCCTCGGGGTGTTTATGGGGATGTTGCAAGTATTTGAAACAGCTTCATTAAGTTGTGATAGAGTTGATTGGGCTTTCAAATAGTTATGTTATTCTAAATTTGGTTTTCTTTTGTTTGTGTATAAATAACTTACGTTTTGTTTAAAGCTGAGTGGTTGATGGACTGCATCACTCCTGGAATATCCACTTCACATCTAGAAAAGTTAGGGTTTGGGCTATCTTCTTTAAATGTTTTGAGGTGGTCTGGCCTGATCCATAACACCAAGAATCCTACAATGGAGTGTCTGTTTGTTGAAGTTTTTGCCAGATTAGGAATATTTTAATAACCCTTGTTATGGACCAGACCGAACCACCTCCAAATATTCAGAAGATAACCTTGGCCCTAATTTAAAAGTAAATGTAAGGTGTTGCGTCCCAGGTGTAATATGATTTGTCAAAACTACAGATTTAAAGCAAAACACACTTTATTCATCCACTATAGTTAAAATGCAACAAAAGAAAGAATTGAAATAACAATGCTCTTGGAAAATTTAACAGAATAACAGAGACAGTAATTATTACTACTTAACTGTGTGAATACAGTAACACCCCATAAACACACTCTTGGTAAAAGGCAAATTCAGAAAACAGTTTGTCACCGTGCAACTCCAGTAGCAGTTTTTGGTTGTAACCGGGAGAAGGAAGAAATAACTTTCACTTCTTCAAGACTCCAACAGCAACTGCTGAAAATTAAACTAAAGATTCCAGTTCTGTGGGAATTTGGCAACACCCATTCGAGCTGCTTCTATTATTCCAACACTGTCTTTTAAAAAAAATACAAAGGCTCACAAGCTGTTTATCATCTCAGTACCTGTACCTCAATCTCTAAAAGAAGTCAGGATAAAACACACCCCTTAAAGCCACAGTATCATAACACTCTGATCATTTGATTTATAGACTTAGGATAAGTCAATGTGACAAATCTTGTAATCACCACCTTGTGCACTCTACTACAATACTTTGGGACCCTGTGAAAATCTTGAGTCATGGGCCTATGTGGAAATTGCCTGGGAAGTTTAAACTTTCAATAATTAAGCCCCTGCTTCCGAGAAATCTGTCTGAATGTGCCCAACTTTGAGTCCGAGTGAGACACTTGGAACAGATCTTAGCTGCATTGGTACCCGGGAAATTGTAGACAGATTATAACTTATTGCAGTACATAGATAAGTATACAATCAAGATTCTTATCTACGGAAACACGCTCCCAACCCTCTTCTAACATTTGCAACCCAACCTGATTAACCCACTGCCTAACCCCTCAATAACCCTCTTGCCCCGTTTCACCAATCCCAATGAAACAACTCTCATTCCCCACACCCTGACCAGAATTTACTGTCCCCTGACCACCAAATAATTGATTTTATTCCCCACAACTGCCCCAATTCCTGATTACCTTCTGTTTATGGCTGAAAGAAGTTTTGTATGTAATAGCAATCCGCTCACCACTGCTGCTATTTTCAGAAGATCTAAGCCATAATCGTACATTAATTTTAATTAGAGAGTGAGTAGTAACATCTATAAAATGGGCTTGTCAGGTTTTTTTATGTACATCAGAATGTGAAGCAGTCGTCTTTCTTTTTAAAACTGCTTTCTTTTAAGTACAACAATTAAAAATAATCTAAGTGAGTTTCTCTGCAAAAACAATGATTAAAAATGAAAAAATGTAACACGTGTTTATTTCTCAGATGACTTAAGATGAATGGAATGCACATTATGCTTGCAATGGCTAAGGACTTGAACAAAGTTGTAATGTCCGCAGAGGCTGTATTGACAACTATCGTATAAGCTTGGACAGACTACAGAATACATTATATTTATTTTTCTCTTCTTTGGTCTCCAGTCTCTAACTCTCTTTGAAAACCTCAAATAACCATCTCTGATTTATCAATACGGGTCTGCCCTTATGTTTCTTCAGCTCTAGATATGCCATTTTGCAGACTTTTCTTCCTCCATTGTTCCTCACTATATCGATGTCAAAAGACACTACGTCATCTCCTAATTTTAATTTATACCAAAGAGGTCAAAAGTGTAGATTTCTTCAGTTCTCTCATTTTTTCTCTGGGCTGACAACCTGCAGAATTGGAAAACTTATATTTATCATCACCTATTCATTTCTTCATTTATAACCAATCGTGATTGTATCATAGCCTATGGCTACTAGCCATTCAATTACACCAAAATAAAAAAAATCAGAGTCTTAAGCGGAACATCGTCTGAGCTCAATATTTCAGTTGCACTGTTATAATGCTTTTAACAGAATTCATGATCTCACTGATGCAGTATAATTTTCCAAGTACCAACATCACTCACAGGTTTCAGGTAACAGACTTACTAAAATTAAGCAGATTATTTGGAGGAAGCAACAGTTTTCAACAGCTTCTCTTGTCGGATACTTATGTGAATCCTACAGATCCAAGACAAAGCATTTGTGGGCTTCACTGGATTGAGCCCAGCGGAGAGAGGTTAATCAAGGAAATACTCCAGACCCAAGTTCGTTCTGGTCAGAAGTCACATGACCCAAGATTATAGTCCAACAAATTTGTTGGAAATCATAAGTTTTCGTTAGGTGACTTCAAATGACGGTGTGTGACTTAGTAGGGAATTTACAGATGGTCAAGTTCCCATGTATTTGCCACCCTTGTCCTCTTTGGTGATAGTGGGCAAGGGTTTGTCAGGTGCTGTACTCGCAGCCTTGGTATATTTCTGCAGTGCATCTTATAGGTGGTACACCTGCTACTACTGTGTATTTTTGGTGCAGGGACGGAATGTTTGTAAATGTGCTGCCAGTCAAGGGAGCTGTTTTGTTCTGGAGTGGATAAGTCATTCATGAGTTATCCCTTGTAGATCAGCTCTTGAAGCACAGTATTTATATGGTTGGTCCAGGTCTGTTTATGGTCAATGGTAAACCCAGGCTATTGAGATTGGGGAAAATCAGTGATGAAATGCATTTGAATGTCAGGGGGTAATGTTTAGATTTTCTCTTGTTGGAAATGATCATTATGTGGCACTTGTGTGGCACAAATGTTGCTTGACACTAGTCAGTCCAAACCTGGACAGTGTCCAAACCTTGTTGCATTTGGACATGGACTGCTTCAGTATTTGAGGAGTCGTGAATGGTGCTGATGGCTCAGTCATCAACAAACATTCCCACTTCTGACCTTAAGATGGAGGGAAGGTCATTGATGAAGAGCTGAAGATGGGTGAGCTCAGGACACTACCCTGAAGAACTCCTGCAGAGATGTCCTGCAATTGAGATGAGTCACCTCCAACAACCACTTTGTACTGAGTATGAATTTATCCTGTGATAATTTGAGTTTTGCTTCTTGATAGGAGAAAGTGAGGACTGCAGATGATGGAGACCAGAGTTGAAAAATATGGTGCTGGAAAAACACACCAGGACAGGCAGCATCCGAGGAACAGGAGAGTCAACGTTTCAGGTATAATCCCTTCTTCAGGAATCATTCCTGAAGAAGGGCTTATGCCCAAAATGTCGATTCTCCTGCTCCTTGGATGCTGCCTGGCCATTTGCTTCTTGATGCCATACTGTAAAATACAACCTAATGTCAAACCAGCCACTATCACCTCATCTGTGGAATTCAGATATTGTATCCAGGGCTGAACCAATGCTGTAATGAAGCTAGGAACTGAAAAGCCCAGGCTGAACCCAAACTTGGCATCAGTGAGCAGATTATTGCTAAGCAAGTGCTGTTTGATGGCACTGTGGGTGACAGCTTCCATCATTTTACTGATGATCGAGAGGAGACTGATGCAGAGTAACTGCCCAGTTGGGTTTATCCTGATTTTTTGTCCATGGATAGGGGTACAGCCAAGGTCTTTTCTCTATGGTGGGTTGGGGGGAGTCCAAAACTAGTGGGAATTGATGTCAGGTAAGAGGGGAAAGATTTAGAAAGGACCTGAGGGGTAGCTTTTTTTCATGGAGGGAATGGTGCATGTATGAACAAGCTGCCAGAAGAAGTGGTAGAGGTCTGTACAATTATAACATTTAAAAGGCATCCAGATGGGGAGATGAATAGGAAGGGTTGAAAGGGATATTGGCTAAATGCTGGCAAACGGGACTAGGTCAGATTGGGATGTCCAGTCAGTGCAGAAGATTTGAACCGAAAGAACTGTTTCCATGCTGTATGACTGTGTGACTCTACAAAACAAATGTGGGCAATTATCCACCTTATTTAGTCTAGCTGTACTGGAACAACTTGACTAGGGGTGCAGCAAGATCTGGAGAACAATTCTTCGGTATCTTTGCCAGAACACTGTAGGAGACCATAATCCTTGTAGTATTCACTGCTTTCAGCTGTCTAGACCATAAGTCCAGAAGATACAGGAGCAGAAATAGGACATTTGGCCCATCTAGTCTGCTCTGCAATTCAACGAAATCATGGATGATCTGATCATCTTCAACTCCACTTGCAGCAAAATCCAGATAACCAACGATGCCCTTACTGATTCAAAGTCTGGCTGTCTCAGTTTATAATATACTTGATGATCCAGTTTGCGCAGCCCTATGCTGCAAACAATTACACTGACTGACTACCCTCAAAGGTAATTGATTGGGGTTTATACTCATTTAAACAGATTATCACAATCTTGGCTGTAAGTTTTCACCATAGAAGAGATCATACCTTTGTCAACTGTAAAGGAGAACTAGCCATTTGGATACAGAACTGGCTCGAAGGTAGAAGTAGGATGGTGGTGATGGAGGGTTGTTTATGGTGGGTCACAAGGATTGGTGCTGGGTCCACTGCTATTCATCATTTATATAAATGATTTAGATGTGAACCTAGAAGGTATGGTTAGTAAGTTTGCAGATGACACCAAAATTGGAGGTGTAGTGGAGGTTACCTCAGAGTACAATGGGATCTTGATCAGATGGGTCAATGGGCTGAGGAGTGACAGATGGAGTTTAATTTAGGTAAATGTGAGCTGCATTTTGGAAAGGCAAATCTGAGCTGGACTTAGACACTCAATGATAAGGTCCTAGGGACTGCTGATGAACAAACAAATCTTGAAGTGCAGATTCAAAGCTCCTTGAAAGTAGAATCGCAGGTAGATAGGATAGTGAAGAAGGCGCTCGGTATGCTTTCTCTTATTGGTCAGATCATTGAGTATATGAGTTGGGAAGTCATGTTGTGACACTACAGGACATTGGCTAGGCTACTTTTGGAATATTTGCATGCAATTCTGGTGTCCCTCCTATTGGAAGGATGTTGTGAAACTTGAAAAGGTTCAGAAAGTAGTTACAACGACATTGCCAAGGTTGGAGGATTTGAGCTATAGGGAGAGGTTGAATAGGCTAGGGCTGTTTTCTCTGGAGCATTGGAGGCTGAGGGGTGATCTTAGAGAGGTTTATAAAATCATGAGGGGAATGGATAGGATAAATAGACAAGATCTTTTCCTTGGGGTGGGGGAATCCAGAACTAGAGGGCATAGGTTTAGGTGATAGGGGAAAGAAATAAAAGGGACTTAAGGAACAACTTTTTCATGCAGAGTGCGATACGTGTATGGAATGAGCTGCTAGAGGAAGAGGTGGAGGCTGATATAATTACAACATTTAAAAGGCATCTGGATGGGTATCTGAATAGGAATAGTTTGGAGGGTTATGGGCCAAATACTGACAAATGGGATTAGATTGGGTTAGGTTATCTTGTAGGCATGGACGAGTTGGACCGAAGTGTCTGTTTCTATGCTATACATTTCAATGGCTCTATAAGATTTTTTCTATTATTCAACAGTGTTCTTTCTCAAAGTATTTGTGCATCTATTTGAGTGCAACTTAGCTCTGTCTAATATTTTAAACTTGAGATGAAGAGAAAATATAAACTTGCTTTTTCTTTGCCCCTACACGGATGGAGTGACAATATTCCAGTGAAAAAATATATTGTTTTCCATTTCAAAGCACACATGGGCAGCCTAGTGACAATTCAACATAAATACACTTTGTGTAGCTTTGAGTAAACACAAAGTTAAGAACATAAAGCACAGAACAATGAAAAGTCTTTCAGTGCATCAAGTTTATTCTTTCTGCAGGCAAACCATAACTCATCATGGCCCTTCAGCACAAAGCTGCCTAATTTCCTAAGGGATAGTTCTGAAAATAATGCTCTTCAATCCAAAACACCACCAAACCAAACTCAGTTACTTTTCAAATATAAGAACTTCAGCACTGAAGCTCCACTGGAACAAAAAGGATTTTGTGAAGCTCTGGAGCATTTTCAGTTGTACACACCTTTATCCATTGATGGTATTTCCACAAATAGATAGCTATTTAAAAAGTTTATGATGGTTAAACACCTGATTATTTCATAGTGAAGCTTTAGAACCACTGTAAGCTCCTGCTGTATAACTCTAAACATAAAATTGTATTATCACAGTACCTTATAGTCAATTTCATATTGACTTGGTTTTGAATAAGTGAATGAATGAATGGATTTATTGACATATGTATTTGGGACACAAACAGTCAAAAGTGTTTTGTCACCTTAATCCAGCACCATTTTTGATCACAAAATGAATAAAAAGGAATTACTTAAATAGAACTTCATCTTCCAGTCAATTGGCAGAAAAATAATAAATAATGTTCAACTTTACAGTCCTTCTGGGTTTTCTTATGCTCTCTGGGGTTTCTGTGAGGTGTTCCAGTCTCTTGGCCACAATGAGTCCCTGTTTCATGTCCAGCCAATGCCCCAGGAGTCTCTGGCTCTGCTGTCACTACCTTGTTGACATATTTAATCATTATTTTGGAACATGTTCCAGTTAACATTAAACTAATTGCAGCCCATTTAAAATAAAATGACAAGGTTGTAAGTAATAAGCACACAAACGTTCATTAAAAGAACAGAATAATAGGAAAGTAAAAGAATCCTGTTTGTTGATGACCTTTCTTTGCTTTGCCTTTTCTTGCTGTGTCTAATTCTGACAAGTGTTTACAACAATCCCCATGATTGATTTATTTATTTCTTTTGCCCTGTATCATGAGTAGAAGCAGCCTTTTTCCTCCTGACAATACCCCCTACCATGTATTTGGAAGAAATGATGACCTGAGATGGGATACCATAAGAGATGCTGGACCTCCTTCTGCCAGTGCCAGCCATCCACACTTGGTCTACCCATCTGACTTTGGCAGTTGATGAGTGCATGAAGGGACTCCCCAAAGGAGTCTGGGCAGATAGACTTGATCATGTTACTAAGATTGTTGTAGCCAGGTAAGAAGTGATAGCTAGCTACCCTCTCGGTGGTGGAACACACCCAAAGTTTTAAAAGGCAATTTATTGCCAATGCAATGAATATTTAACCGTTTAAATCTTGTGACTATAAAAGAAAAGTACAGACTGGCTTTCCTTGTAGGTTTTAAAAGAAAATTGAATAATTGCATGCCACACTTGATACCACAAAATGATTTTAAAAATGTTCTTGAGGAAAGGAAAACTGTCATCCTTAGTTAGTCTGGCTTACATGTAACTCTAGACACACAGCAAAGTGGTTGTCTTAACTGGTCTCGAGCAAGCCACTCAGTGCAATGTCAACTACTGATGGGCAACAAGTGCTGACCCAGCCAGCAACACCCATATTCGATGATTTGGAAAAACATTAAATACCATTTCTCACACATGCTTGTTGAAATAATTTCAGAGGTGTGTATCCCATTACCAAGTCACCCCTTATTTATATGTGGAGAGTCCTTGACACTGATCCATCTCCCTCAGAGTCAGCTGTCAGAGTGAACGGAACTTCTGATACTCCTATTCATATCTGTCAGCCAGGACTCCCTAACTGGACCAGATTAACAGTCCCAATCAGGGAAGTCATTCTATGAGATCCAGCTGTCTGCCCTCATTACAATCAATACACTTATATTTGAGTTTTGTCTCTCATGCATGCACACACAAATCATGCACATGCACACAAATTATACCTGCATGTGCTTGCACACATATTACAAAGAAGGTGGTGGATAAATGGTTGAAGAGTCCCAAAAATCAATTATATGTGGAGATGTTAAATTGATGAATTAGGTGGTTTAAGGCTGGTTTTGGTGACTTTTTTTCTGGAATTTGCTCTGATTTTCAAAATGTTGATCAATTATTTCTGCATCTTCTTCTGGAGTCAACAACTACTTAGTGTATGTTAAAGGCACTGCCTTTGGAATATGACTAGTCAAAATACAGGCAGGGAAACCTTGCAGGTAAAAACAAGGACTGCAGATGCTGGAAACCAGATTCTGGATTAGTGGTGCTGGAAAAGCACAGCAGTTCAGGCTGCATCCGAGGAGCAGTAAAATCTACGTTTCGGGCAAAAGCCCTTCATGAGGAATACAGGCAGAGTGCTTGAAGGGTGGAGAGATAAATGAGAGGAGGGTGGGGGTGGGGAGAAAGTAGCATAGAGTACAATAGGTGAATGGGTGTGGAGATGGAGGTGATAGGTCGGGGAGGGGGTGTAAAAGAAGGTAGGCAGGTAGGAAGAGTCATGGGGACAGTGCTGAGCTGGAAGTTTGGAACTGGGGTGAGGTGGGGGAAGGGGAAATGAGGAAACTGTTGAAGTCCACATTGATGCCCTGGGGTTGAAATGTTCTGAGGTGGAAGATGAGGAGTTCTTCCTCCAGGTGTCTGGTGATGAGGGAGCGATGGTGAAGGATGCCCAGGTCCTCCATGTCCTCAGCAGAGTAGGGGGGGGGGGGGGGGGAGTTGAAATGTTGGGCCACAGGGCGGTGTGGTTGATTGGTGTGGATGTCCCAGAGATGTTCCCTAAAGCGCTCTGCTAGGAGACGTCCAGTCTCCCCAGTGTAGAGGAGACTTCAGCGGGAGCAACGGCTACAATAAATGATATTAGTGGATGTGCAGGGAAAACTTTGATGGATGTGGAAAGCTCCTTTAGGGCCTTGGATGGAGGTGAGGGAGGAGGCATGGGCGCAGGTTTTGCAATTCCTGCGGTGGCAGGGGAAGGTGCCAGGATGGGAGGGTGGGTTGTAGGGGGGCGTGGACCTGACCAGGTACTGACAGAGGGAACAGTCTTTGTGGAAGGTGGAAAGGGAGGGAAATATATCCCTGGTAGTGGGGTCTGGTTGGAGGTGGTGGAAACTTTGGCAGATGATCTGTTTTATGTGAAGGTTGATAGGGTGGAAGGTGAGCACTAGGGGGTGTCTGCCCTTGTTACGGTTGGAGGGGTGGGGTTTGAGGGCGGAGGTGTGGAATGTGGACGAGATGCGTTGGAGGGCATCTTAAACCACGTGGGAAGGGAAATTGTGGTCTGTAAAGAAGGAGGCCATCTGGTGTGTTCTGTGGTGGAACTGGTCCTCCTGGGAGCAGATATGGCAGAGGCAGAAGAATTGGCAATATGGGATGGCATTTTTGCAGGAGGAAAGGTGGGAAGAGGTGTAATCCAGGTAGCTGTGGGAGTTGGTGGGTTTGTAAAAAATGTCAGTGTTAAGTTGGTTGTCATTAATGGAGATGGAGAGGTCCAGGAAGGGGACGGAGGTGTCAGAGATGGTCCAGGTAAATGTAAGGTCATCAATGTAGCGGAGGAAGAGGTGGGGAGTCGTGCTGGTGTAATTACGGAAGATGAACTATTCTACGTAGCCAACAAAGAGACAGGCATAGCTGGGGGCCCATACGGGTGCCCATGGCTACCCCTTTGGTCTGGAGGAAGTGGGAGGATTTGAAGGAGAAATTGTTAAGGGTGAGGACCAGTTTGGCCAAATGAATGGAGTGTCGGTGGAAGGGTACTGTTGGGGATGTCGGGAGAGGAAGAAACGGAGGGCTTGGAGGCCCTGGTCATGGCGTATGGATGTGTAGAGGGATTGGATGTCCATGGTGAAGATGAGGCATTGGGGGCCGGGGAAATGGAAGTCTTGGAGGAGGTGGAGGGCATGGGTGGTGTCTCGAATGTATGTGGGGAGTTCCTGGACTAGGGGAAATAGGACAGTGTCGAGGTAGGTAGAAATGAGTTCAGCGGGGCAGGAGCATGCTGAGACAATGGGTCGGCCAGGGTGGTCAGGCTTCTGGATCTTGGGAAGGAGGTAGAACCGGGCAGTGCGGGGTTCCCAGACTATGAGGTTGGAAGCTGTGGGTGGGAGATCTCCTGAGGTGATGAGGTTCTGCATGGTCTGGGAGATGATGGTTTGGTCATGGAGGGTGGGGTCATGGTCGAGGGGGCAATAGGAGGAGGTGTCCTCGAGTTGGCTTCAGCAGTGTAGAGATCAGTGCGCCAGACTACCACTGCGCCCCCTTTATTAACCTTGCAGAATGGCTGGAGACACAGGACAATGAGCATTACTGTTACCTACTCATAGTCCACCTACACGCTGATCCTGAAGTCAATGTCTTTAACAAAGAGCTAGCTTACTGTCATATTACCTCTCTTCCCAAGCTACCCAATACTAAATATCATCATACCAAGCTCATTCCATATCAATTGTTCAAATCAACTAGATTATAATGATTGATGTGGCCCTTTTCTTAGTTAAGATCCATTTTTAAAAGTGGTTGCGTTTAATGGCTTGGTCCTCACCCACCTGATTAAAATAGTTTCAATCTCAATTTCTTTGAAGTAATTCAAGAAATGGCAATTTGTGCTCATTTAAGTTTATCATCCTGAGTGAGCCATTCCCTGACAACCTGACTCAGTTCTGTAAGTTGGCAGGTACAGCAAAGTAAATATTTAGCCATTTTTTGATCAACTGTTTGGATCACTGAGTCTTTATAAAACTCTGGAGTGTGTGTATTGCTAACTCCAAGATGGCCAGCAAAGATGGCCGGCTGCACATGCACAGATGGTTCCGGAAAATCACACGGTAATCCAGAGTTATGGACACAGGAACACATTTTACAATGATCACTGCTTCCCAGAGGAAAAAATCCCATCTTGCTTTGCAACACTCTGAGCACAATGTCATGACCTAACATACAAACACGAACCTGAAGGAAAAACAGAAATTGGAGAAACTCAGAAGGTCTGGTAGTATCCATGGAGAGAAAGCAGAATTAATGTTGTGGATCCAGTGACCCTTCTTCAGAATTCAAAGGGTGCCCTCTCCCAGCTGCCTTGGGCAGGGAGGTATACATTGAGGCACAAAGTATTAATTGCAGAGTCAGGAAAGAGAGAGTGAGGAGAAGGTAGTCTCTATATGATCTATATATTAATTTAAGGATGAGAACTTACTTGCACTTCAAGGGAAAATTCCCAGAATGAAAATTATATATATTGGCAGATTTTAATCAAACATTCCAGCTGAAGTCCTCCTCCTTCAAGTGTGTGGGTGGAGCACCCATACCTCACACAGTCTGACATTGTTCTGTGACAGGTCACTGAAGGAGAAGGGCCTGGAACCACCTAACTATGGTAATGCCCCTTATTTGTGTCCATTACTTCAGAGCTTATTCATACACAATGTTCCCCCAAAACCTTTATGCTTCTCTGAAATCATATTCTTCGACAGATCAATCCAAATTTTGCAGATCACACTTATGAGCTCGTCTAAGAAATTGGGCACAGGTAACCTCCCTTCTATTTGAAATCCACTAATCCTGGCACAAATTGTAACAACAGAGAGGTTTAGGTTTTCTGTTTGCATTTCCTAGATTTCTCATCAAAAACCAGAAAGGTCATGTCTCCTACACATACAATCTGTTTTTTGTAATAATATCAGTGTAAGCATGACAAGTTGACCTAGTTTTATTAACACATTGTTATTCATTACACAAGTTGTACACACTGCAAGGCATCAGAGGTAAAGGAGATAAGGCATTTTCCATCTGCAGGACTTGTACACTTATACCATGTATTTTCCATCAAAGCTACATGAAAATTATTACACTTCAGTGTCAACCATGCAATATAAATACACAACAAAATCTCACATCAACTAGATTTCCATTTATCGAGATGCATTTTAACTTTCCTAGAAATTACTTTGACCTTAGTCATGGCCATCAAAAACTAATCAACGCAGATTACTTATTTTAAATTAACATGTACAAAACCCCTTTGATTTTGTTTATAAAATTGAAATTATTAATATGCTTCAGGAGACATTATAGGAGCCAGTAAAGAAGAAAGTATGCTCTCTACAAAACAGAAACCATTCTGCTCAACACATTCAAGTATGAGGGTGTAGATAGAATGAATGAAATAAACTTGTCCCTTTTTTGAAGAGACCAACTTGGAAGGATCCCCAAGGGAAGGGACACAATTCTTTGCGAACACCCATTGGCAAGAGGAAATACAGAAAATAATCAAGGCCTAGGGCTAATTCCACCTCCAGAATACACCAGTCAAATATGTGTTTGGAGATACGGCTCTAGAATCAGACTCATCAGAAATGCAAGGATCCACAGAAACTGTGACCAAAGACATGGAATTTCTGAGATGAACTATCATACTCGTTAGCGAGTAATTGCTGATGAAGATAAATCTTGACCTCACAGATCTAATCTAATAGAGTATCAAATCAGCCAGTAGGGTGTATGACATACTTTCAGCAATAGTCCTGCCCAGCATGAGGCTCGCCACTCAACTGGAGGTAGGGAAATGCTGCAAGCTTAACTCATTGGATCTTCAGTTTGAATAACATGAGCCCTAGCAGCAGTACAGATCCAAATTTTGAGCCCACATTCTGTAATAAAATTAAATATTTAAAGGACTTTAATATCTCACACCAAAGGAAAGTTATCTTATGGATAGTTGACTCATAGTTGACAATGCTCCTCAATGAATCTTTTATTTACTCTCATTAACTCTTGTTTTACACTGTGCAGAGTATTACATTACAGAAAGATCTTTCATCCCATCATATCTTCACTGATCATCAATAACTTATCTACACTCATCCCATTTCCCAATGATTCTCCCTGAGTTGCCCCTGGAATGAGCAGCTTATCCTCTGGAATTAGAAGAGTCATAAGTGATTTAATCGAAACATGTAAGATCCTGAGAGGATAGACCAGGCAGAGATTTAAAGGCTATTTCCACTCGTGAGAGAATCTGGAATGAGGAGTCATAGTTTAAAAATAAGGCAATACCCATTTAAAACAAAGATGAGGAAACAATCATTTTTTTCGCTCGGTTGACGGCGACTCTTTGGAATTCCTTTCTCCAAAAAGTAGTAGATACAGAATCTTTATATATTTTTAAGGCAGAGGTAGATAGATTCTTGATTACCAAGAGGATGAAAAATTATCAGGAATATGCAGGAATGCAGAGTTGATGATAAAATCAAGTCAGCCATGATCCTACTGAACGGTGGAATAGGCTTGTAGGACTGACAGGCCTATTCTTTGCTCATATGTTTATATATTCACGCGTGATCTGTGACCACTGTGACAACATGCTGGAGGTGTGTGGCTATTTGTGTAGTGTGTATGGAGCCATACAGGGGACAGTGCTAACCACAGCAACTATGGCTCGTGGCACCATTAGCAACCTTTGACTGATGTGGAGTACAGATATACTGCAGTCTCTACTTTGAGCATGGGCATGGTAGTGCAGATGAGAGCGCTGCTTGGAGTGGTGTGGTAGGTCCCTCCAGTATAGTCTGGACTGACCATGCTGCATCATCCTAACGTGCTGTGTTCTGCTCAATTGAAGCAGGCAATGCAGCGAAACACTGGATGCCAAGGAGCTGGGAAAATGACAGCCATCTTCCAAGGAGGAGGAGGAGGAGGATGATGACATTGGGAAGGAGGACACTGTCATCATCCATGACAAAGCTGAACTGTGTTCAATACCTCAAGCCAGACACGATCTGATTGATACCTGGTTCCACTAATTGAGAACTGGGCATAGCAGACAACCCAGGAGAGTAAAGTAGTTTATGGTCATCAGCATTTGGTTTGCATTTTGCAGATATACTGCAGCCTTGATTCATTTAGTTTGTGTTCAGTTTTGCTGACCGCAAATAAAAGCCCATTCTGGAATTGTCTGATTGCCTGCATCTATGTGGCATTTTCTTACTGAAAACGCCAAGATGGGGTCTCCTGTGGAGACTGGGCAGAGTAACAGTGACTTAGAATAAGTGCTTAGATGGGATGTAGCTAAGAAAAGGTAAGCTATGTGGCTTAATCGCTCAACAAAGACTAGGGGAGAGAATGGGATTCTATGTCCAAGAGATTGCCAACCTTGCCACTACGGGTCTTTATGGCCAGTCTACTATAATGCGGCCAACAGAGACCAACACTGGTTTGCCAATTCATGTCTGGACACACAGCAGCCTTTTTAAAACGGCCTGTGCACCAAGCATGCTGATCTTTTGGGAGATATCCATTATTGGTGAGTTGTACCAGGAAAAGGGAGTGGGGTGGGGGGGAGGTGGGGGTGACAGAATAGGGCTAGGTGAGAGGAACACCACATGAGTGGGTTGATGACGAATGAGGCAAGGTCAGTAGGATACATGTAGAAACTTCATTGGGCCTTACAAGAGAAACCTCATGTGAAACTTGACAAAACTGATATTTAGCCAAAAAACAGCATGATTCAACCCCAAGAATCTAATTAAATAAACAGCACTGTTACCATGTCTTTGAAGAATAGAGGGAGAAACTAACAACTGCAACTTAAATATTTACTACACTTTTTTCTAATTTAAAAAAAAATCACAATGCAAAATTTGAGATTTTAAAATACTTCACACTATGTTTCGCATTGCCCAAAGTAGGTGGATCAGTATCTCAGTGGTTAGCACTGCTGCCTCACAGTACTAGGGTCTATGGTTTGATTCCAGCCTTGGGTGACCGGCTTCGTAGAATTTGCATGTTCTCGCTGTGGGTGCTCCTGTTTCCTCCCATCATCCAAAGTTGTGGTGGTTTGGCCTTGGGAAATATAGGGTAAGGTGGGATGCTCTTTGGAGGGTAGGTGTGGGCTGACTCACCTGTTTCCACTCTGTAGGGATTCTAAGTTTATTTTAACAAGGAGGTATAATTGATTCTTCAACAATATTCAGATATTCCATTGCTGTTGATATCTTGCCTTTATTACATTCCACAATGTTTACCAGAAAGCTACATCTTTCACTGAAGATTGATAAATAACACGAAGTTCAGCTTTACTGCAATATTTAATGATAAAAGAACTGATCCTCAAGTTCAAAGCTAATTCTAGTTAGTTTTGTGAAGATGCTACTTTAATCTGTTAAAGTCCATCCACTGCTGGTAGAGAATCTTGTTGGAAGCAAGAGTGTGAGGTGCAAAAACAAAGTTTCAAGATTTTAAACTTATCGTTAATCAATGCCTGAGGGAAACTCAATTTCTGTTTGTGGGTACAACTGCAAATCAATCAAAATCAAAATGTCATATATAGTACTACCACACAACACATTTTACAGTAGCATATTTTCTTATATTAACTAACTCATGCTTCTTGCCTTATACTATTACAACCAAACACAAAGAGCTCATGGTTTCCCTCTAGTTCCATTATTCCATGAGTCACAACATAAATTTAATTGTTTTGCCTAGTTTTGATATGGCCAATTGTGTGCTTTCTCTATATTAGTCTTAGAATAAATGACCAACCATTTTTCTTTACAAAACACAAAATTATTGATTATAAAACAAACATATTTAATGACACATAACTGATTAACACTGTTCGTAATATGAAAGTATAAATGTTTACTCCAACACATGTGAATGCAATGTAAAGAAAAAATATTTATCTGCAAAAATTCTATTTTTGGACCAAATAGCTAATTATGGTTAGTTATCGAGTTTTGGACAAGCTTTAATCTGGAGGCTCACTAATGACATTACCTAGTATGGTGACGAAATGTCTGAAAATGAACCTTCCAAATCAGTGAGCAAACCTACATTCAGAGCCTCGACTTGAGCTACAAATCTCAAAAGGCTTCATCCAGAGGCTCATTGATGATGTTACCTAGTATGGTAACAAAACGTCTGCAAACTAAACTTCCAGCTCACCTAGCAAAGCTACACCCAGAATTAAGGTTAGTTCTTGAATGAAAACAAAGTAACTTGCAAAATTTTCAGGTGGCTATCCATGTTAATGCAATCTGACATTAGATATGTACAGATGCAACTGGGTCTTAGCAGACCCAACTCGTACCAGAAACAGATCATCGAAAAGTCTTCCAGACACTCTTCAAGAGGACAAACAGGATTCACACTACACTTGTAACAAGAGTGTTTCAAAAAAGCAAAGACATGAGCTGGGTAGCCTTTGCTCAGCAGACTTTTTCTCAACTGACATCTAAAATCATATCTAAACAACACAGCCATAAAACCTAGACCACTGGTTAATAAGAAGTGAGCCCAATTAGCTGAAGCTATGCCATTTCCTAGAAATGTCATTTATAAAGTGTTCCAATTGTTCTTTCTTTCATTCATTCTTTCATTGATCCTTTCAAAAAATGTAAAGAATACATCTACGTATATTTCCTTCTTTTGTTTGTGGATTAAAATTTTTAAAAAAGCTTAAAACTGAGGACTGTTGAAAGAATTATAGCACTTAAAAAAAACAAGTTACTGGAACTTATTTTTAGTTGTGTTCACAAGGATAGGAATGGTACCAGGGGATAGTTTCAGTGTGAGATTCAGCCAGTAACAGGTAGCTGATTGTTTTTTGTAATTGTGGTCAGTTTCAGATGCCAGAGGTGTTCAGCTAATGAGAAGTTTCTGAATGACTCCTGGGCAGCTGATCAACTGGTATGTTGAGCAATATAGAGGAGCCAAGGTCTCACTCTCTCTCTCTCTCTCTTTCTCTGTTGTAAATGTAACTGAATCCTGAAAAATGCCTATTACTTTCTCCCACTGGTTATTGCAAACTGTTGTCTTTACCAATAACAGAAGATCTTGGGAAGCTAAAGGAACATTTAATCAATTCTTGCAGACTGGTATTATTGAACTGTGTTTCACCAATATTTTTTTCCTTTAACCATAAATCATTGTTTTCAGCCTGTGCCTGTTTCTCTGTATATGTAAGGTGGGAAGGTGGGGGTGCTAGAGTTTTAACTGGTACAGGTGTATAATTTTAGATTGTAGCTCTGTTTACCTATAGTCAGAACATATTTAGTTTATAATAAACATCAGTTAAGTGCAGGAACCCTGGTCAGAATTTTTGTTAATCTCATTGCATTAGACAGTTAAATTGAGAACTTTGATTAGATTATTAACTGGTGTGGTGATGCTGGGAACAGTGGAGCTTGAGAATCAGTGCACTCTCCCAAGTGGCTCTTAACACAATCCAAGTACTACAGAACTTAAATAACACTTTTTGCAGCTCTTCAAAACAAGTCTTCAAAAATATTAAATATGAAGCCTTCACAATCGATTTGTGCATTTTGTAGTGATTATAACACGATTAACCAGCTGGATCTCATACTATATGAGTTCCCTGATAGAGACTGTTAATCAGGTCCAATCAGGGAGACCTGGCTGACATAAAAAGGTGAAAGTCAGGGATATTGAGCCCTGAATATGTGACTCAGTGAGAAACAGTGCTATTGTCAAAGGCAATGCATTTGCAAATAAAAGGTGATTGGTGTTGGGATGCCAGCCTCTGAAGAGTGACTTCATATTTCTTCACGAAAATTAATGAACAGTAGGAAATAGACCATTCAAGGACCACTTTAACTGTTCTCACCATTGACACAGAACCTTGCTTTCTCTTAGTACATATCAGTCTGGGTTTGACAGCATAGATAGGGGAGAAACTGTTTGTACTGACAGCAAGGTCAGCAAGCAGAGAACTGAAATCTAAAATAATTGGCAAAATAAAAAGCCAAGGGGAGATAAAGAAGTTTATTTTAAATTCGTTTGGAATATATTCACTGAAATTATGGTGGAGACATAAACCATAATACGCAGAAAGGAATCGGATGAGAGGGGAAAACATTGCAGTGCTGTGGGGAATGAGCAGAGGTGAGAGTACTAATTAGAAGACCTTTCAGAGAGCTGGCACATTGGGCTGAATGATCTCCTTCTCTGTTGTATAATTCCATGAAACTATTAGCACTGAAATCTACACATGCAATTGCAACATGTACGGCATCAAATGAATCTATCCAGTGACAGTAGAAGGCACAATAACCTTTCCACAAAACTCATTATTACACCCACCAAGTACTTAGTGTAGAATCTGATAATATCGAGTTCATGTTCGGTCAGCACAGATTTCCGAACTGAACCTTGCATTCAAGTTCTCATTTTCAGTAATCTAAAAGTAAAGCATTGTAGATGCTGGAGATCTAAAACAAAACAGAAAGTGCTGCAGAAATTCTGGCAGCATCTGTCGAATAAAAACAAGGGTAAAGTTTGAAGTCCAATATGACTCTTCTTTCGTAGTTACAGAGACTGGAAAATGATGGGTTTTATTCTTGAAAAAAGGAAGAACAGGAAAATAGAACCGATGATAAAGGTGTCACAGAGCAAAAGGAAAATGGATTACAGATGATGGTAGAAAAGGGATATAGATGCTTCATGTTGATGTTATTGACAGAAGGAGGTTAGCCTTGCTGAGAGCAACCTGTGCAGACTAGGTACTGGGAAAGAGGGAGGAAGAGAGAATATACAAAATAAAGGACAGAGTCTGACATTATTGAACTCAACGTTGATTCCTGAAGGCTACAAATTGTTCAGTGAAAAATGAAGTGCTGTTTCTCTACTATGTATTGGTCTATTCTGTGGCTAACATGAAAACAAGATGGTGTTTTGAATGGCAAGCAACTGGAAGGCCAGGGTCAATTTTAGGGAAGAGCAGAGGTGTTTGACAAAGCAGTCACCTGGTCTATGTTTGGTCCTGCCAGTGCACTGGCCATTGCATTGTTCAAATCTCAGCTGAGCCTTTGAACTCAATTTAAATCAAGTAGAAATAAGTGGGAAATCTGCAAGTCCCTCTTTATAGCTAGCTCCAGTTCCACACCAACATGATTGAGCAATAATTGAGGTGGCCTAAGCTTTGTATCAAGCTTCAAAGAAGTTCCATCACCAATTTGTCAGGTCAACTGGGCATGAGCAAGAAATACTGGCCTCTAGGTAATGCCCACAAATAATAGCTAGATATTCATAAAGATCAAACTTTTCATCCAGGTCAACTATGCACCTGATCTTCTTGAAAAATAGATGGAATGCCATCAGTCATCCTCCGTAGAGACAGCAAATGGTGTACAGAAACAAGAGCCTTAACCTGTGAGTTATTCGACAACTCACAGGCATGAAGCTTTTCTCATTCACAGAAAAGAAAGATTTTATTACCTAGCTGTGCGCAATACATTGTTTTTTTCACACAGCATCTATTCAAAAAAGTTATATGTCCATTAATTTTTTAACTTAAACAAAAATCGCAAGTAAATATGACCCATGTATCACATCTAATGACGGCTGTTTCCTGAAAAAACAACAAATGATATCATAGATATAATATTCACAAACTGAATATATATTTCACTGATATCAGCATAATAATGCCATAAATCAGATATGATACTGATGTCAGTCAATATACTGCATTAATAAATAACTAACAAGATGATCCCTGGAAAGGCCTAACATACGATGAACGGCTGAGGATCCTGGGATTGTATTCATTAGAGTTTAGAAGGTTGAGGGGAGATCTAATAGAAACTTACAGGATAATGCATGGCTTAGAAAGGATGGACGCTGGGAATTTGTTTCTGTCAGGCGGGGATACTATGACCCATGGACACAGCCTTAGAATTAGAGAGGGTCAATTTAGAATGCAAGTGAGGAGACACTGCTTCAGCCAGAGAGTGATGGGTGTGTGGAATTAATTGCCACAGAGTGCTGTGGAGGCCATAACGTTAAATGTCTTCAAGGCAGAGATTAATAAATTCTTAATCTCGCAAGGAATTAAGGGATACAGGAAGAGTGCGGGTAAGTAGTGTTGAAGTGCCCATCAGTCATGATCGAATGGCAGAGTGAACTTGATGGGCTGAATGGCTTTGCTCCCACTCCTATGTCTTATGGTCTTATGGACTGACAATAATTTGCAGTCAGTGTTGAAACATGAAGGCTACACCTGGGATAAAAAGCAGGCAAAATGAGCACAGATATTAGAATGATTCTATTGAAATGAAGAATTGTTGGAGTGGAACATTCTGCAGCTGGCCTTCATATTGTTGATCTGAGAATGCTTGATGCTGATCCGGAGACAAAATTTCCTATTTTGAGCTTCATAGTCAGACCACAAATAACTTTAAAAAAAACTTTCTGCTTCATGGATGCAACAATAGTTTCACTTGGACTCATAGGTGCTGGCTTCAAAAAGCACATTGAATTTTCTCCTGTTTCCCAGTGTGAGTGGTACAGTGTTACAAGTAGGGCATGAGGAAGAAGCGGTTCGTCAGTTCCTCCAGTATCAGTACTGTTAGTGGAAGAAAACATACAAGGGATGCTATAGCACTTGGTAGATTTTACTTTGCGAACATAGTCCCCAGAATTCTAGCTGCACATTGTAATAAGGTTTTTCAGGAAATGGAGGAAGATAGATTACAGAAAAGTCAACTGTCAATCCACTGAACAACAAAGGCGAGAATGAAAATAGGCACTGCATCATAAATATCAAACACATCCTTAACACTTCTTAAGGGACTCAAGTGTGAAGCATAATTAACCCACCCTAACCAGGCTGAGAAATCCAGTTCTATATCATTTCATCCTTACAGATGAACAGTAAGAGCTAGACTTTGATTTTGCACTCAACTGAAATATTTATTTAAAAAGCTTCTTAGGAATTTTGGTCCAATTGTTTAACTCTGTTATCCTTATGTCTATTGTAAACAATATAGATTTTGTTATGATCCAGAGAACAGTTTAAGGTTAAAAAGGATAACAGATATTATTGAATGAGAGTCCTGAACCAGCTCACCAATGTCACCCCTCCCCCACCAACTCACTGCTGCCTGCGCCAAACCCATCGATGTCAGAGTGACCACTCTTCAGGCTCCGTGCCTTCGCTGCTGGACCCACCTTGCCGACGCTGAAGGCGATGCCAATGTCGGATCCTGTGCTGAACCCACACTCGCCCCATATCGATGTGGCCTTGATCAACATTTCCTGGCAGCATATTTTCATCAAAGATCCTAGTCCACACATTTATGAACCCTTTCTGACTCGGTCTATAATAGTCTCAATTTCAAAGCTTTTTAGAGTAACTTTTCAACCAATTTACCAACAACCCTCAGAAACAAACCCTCAGCTCTTCAGCCTGCCTGCTCTCTTCACACCACTTTATAGGACTTAATGCCTTTCAATTCACTTACATGTTTCTTCAGTAAAAGCATTTTGAGTTTTATTCCCTTCTTTCTGACAAACAAAAATTGATCATTTGGAGACAACTTTGCTTCTTTCCTTCCTCTCAAGTTTAGCATTCTAAATGGTGTGCTTAGAAAGCAAACTAAAATCCATATGATTTCAATTAACCTTAATCGTGATTACATTTTCAGCCAGGGATGCACTTCCCAGTCTTAACGATATCATAATCAGGAATCCATTTACTGCATTCATTGTAGTCTGCTGCCTATCACTTTATGTTAATGACACAGCCTTTGCTACAAGTTACATAGTGAGCGGCTGAAAAGTAGCAGAGGATGAGATGGAGGAAGGAGGGAGGCAACCAACTTTATTTCTTTCTCACTCGGCTCATCACAGTCAATTCTTCTGATTTGATATTAATAAACTAAAGCCTAATTATCCACTCACCAACAAATCTGCACCTTGCCTTCTCTTTATAACTGTCTCTGCTTGTATACAGTCTTAAAATAAAAGTCATTTATTTTATGCACTGTGGAATGTAGGATTACTTGGATGCCATATACCTTGTTTAGCCCTATGACCTGGTTTTAGTCACAAACCATTTCTGAAAGAGTTGACCTACAAAGGGCGGCACGGTGGCACAGTGGTTAGCACTGCTGCCTCACAGCGCCTGTAGACCTGGGTTCAATTCCCGACTCAGGCGACTGACTGTGTGGAGTTTGCACGTTCTCCCCGTGTCTGCGTGGGTTTCCTCCGGGTGCTCCGGTTTCCTCCCACAGTCACAAAGATGTGCGGGTCAGGTGAATTGGCCATGCTAAATTGCCTGTAGTGTTAGGTAAGGGATAAATGTAGAGGTATGGGTGGGTTGCGCTTCGGCGGGTCGGTGTGGACTTGTTGGGCCGAAGGGCCTGTTTCCACACTGTAAGTCTAATCAAAGTATTTTCATGATTATTTTTATTTTCCAATCTGTATTACAACTTGTTACTCACATTTCAAATTTGGAAGGAATCTTGAAGCACATGTTAAAATTCAACATGCAAATGCAAACAATATCACTGACTCTTAAATCAGTATTGATTACAGCATCCTCATGTTTGTAGATAGTCATGTTTGTGTCTATGTTATTGACATATTACAATATAAAAACTAATTAATTTCAAGCAGCCAAACTTTGAGTTCAAACGTGATTTTATAACTATGCTCAACAGTTGCATGCAAACACTCAAGAGATTGAATTAATGAGTTTTGCCTATTTTTGATAAACATAGACAAAAAGGTTATGTTTAGAATGCCAAAGATATCAAAAGGTTCAAAAGAGTAGCTGAATACAAAATAAATTAACAGCACAAAAACAACATCAAGACTAGACATTAAGCGCCTTTAAGTTTAATGGGAGATAAGGAATTATAGTTTTTGGATCCTTAATCAAAATTTGTTAGATTGGAAATTGGTCTACTGAATCTTTACTTCAACACTTTTGGAATGCTGAGATGCGATAGAGCATGCAGCATGTATTAGATTTGTTAATGAGATTTTCTTTTCTTCCTAGATCCCATAGATAGTGTTGTTAATGGTTCACTCTCCTCTGGTACACTTCAATTCGACTTTCATCATTCCTCTTCGCAAAAAGCCAACCGTTGATTTTTCTTAACCGCAAGAATTGCAAATGCTGTATATCAGAGATAAAAGTAGTTATTGCTGAAAAAAGCTCAGCAGGTCCAGTAGCATCTGTGGAGAGAAGTCAGATTTAATGTGTCAGGTTGAGCGGTTCATCCACAGAACCTTTTTTTAGAGGAAGGGTTACTCTGCTGGCAATATTAACTCTGATTTCTCTCCACAGCCAGACCTTCTGAGCTTTTCTCGCAATTTCTATTTGTGTCCTTGATTTTTCTTCTTGCAAACTGCATTTCCATCTCCAATGCATGCTTCCTTTCCAAAGCTCTTTAAAACTCAAATCCACACCCTCAAAGGAGGATTCTGGTCCTAGTACAGCACTGAAAAAGCTTTCAAAGTCACACATGGCATTCTATGCCACTGGGAGAAAGGTCTTCTTATCTTTCACAACCTGTCTGCATCCTTTAACCAAATGATCTTCCTTGTCCAACACTTTTCCACTTATCAAGCTGGATGGGACTGCATTGAATGGTTCTATTGCTAGCTTTCTAACTATAGGCAGAGATGTGACTTTTCTTCCTGCCCCCTCATTGTTATACCTGATATTCCCAAGGGATCTAACCTTGGTTGCCTTCTATGTCTCATCACCTGCCCTCAGAAACATCTTATGAAGGTACAGAACTAATTTTCATATGTACAGTGATGACACACAGCTCTATCTCACCATCACTTCTTTTGATTTCTCTGCTGTTGCTAAATTATCAGTTGTTTATCAGACATCTGGTTTTGGTGAGTAAAACCTTTCTCCAATTAATAATTGGGAAGACTGCAACTATGTTTTTGGTGCCCATTTCAAATCCCATGTCCCAGCTGCTAACTGAATGCTCTCCCTTAAAACAGTCAGAGATTAAGCTTGGTGTCACATCTGAGCCTGACATGAGGTTCTGATCTCATATCCATCCCATCATGAAGACCTCATATTTCCATGTCCCATGTTTATGGGCGGCACGGTGGCACAGTGGTTAGCACTGCTGCCTCACAGCGCCTGAGACCCGGGTTCAGTTCCCGACTCAGGCGACTGACTGTGTGGAGTTTGCACGTTCTCCCCGTGTCTGCGTGGGTTTCCTCCGGGTGCTCCGGTTTCCTCTCACTGTCCAAAGATGTGCAGATCAGGTGAATTGGCTATGCTAAATTGCCCGTAGTGTTAGGTAGGGGGTAAATGTAGGGGTATGGGTGGGTTGCGCTTCGGCGGGTCGGTGTGGACTTGTTGGGCCGAAGGGCCTGTTTCCACACTGTAAGTAATCTAATCTAATCTAAATATAACATAGCCAGACTGCCTTTTTTGATTTATCTGTTGCTGAAACCACATTCATATCTCTGTTGCCTCCAAACTAACACACTTTTGGATGATCTCCCCTGTTCAGTCTCCCCATAAACCTGGCATCATCCAAAACTGTACTGCAGTTCCTAACATACCTGCCTTTCCCCCAATTGTAAAAAGGATCAAATCCAAAAGCCAAACGTTAAAGTACTTTGTAAAAGAAACAAACATAAGATGAGAAAAAAAGAGTTTTCACACAGAAAGTTGCCCCAGTTTGCAATGTAATGCTTGTTAAGTGTGATGGAGGAACAAGAGGACATTGGATAATTGCTTGAAATAGCAATAATATGTAGAGTTTTGAAAAAAAGACTAGAGCTTGATGCAAGGATAAATTGTTAAACAATTTAGTCCAGACATGACAGGCTGAGTGGCCTTCTTTATCGTAACAATTCTGTAATTTACAATAAATTTAGATTAAGTACACCAGCAATTTAGTTACAACTTGATGTTTCAACCTTGCAAAAATTGTAAAGGCTTATAAGCAACTTTATAGCCAGAGGCAGTTTCTTGTACAGACAGGAACAGCAACCTTCAGGGCAATTCAAACACGGTTGAATTAGCTGGACTGCCAGAATAGTTGCATTGAAGCATATATTATGAGAGAAATTGCATGTCCACATTCCACAGATATGTATGAAGAACGGGCCACAGTTTTTATTTGTATGTTTATTATTTATTTCACATAGCAAATCTTTAGACTTATATTTTTCACTCAAAAACAAGAATAATTTACACCCTGGTCCACTGTTCCTTCAATCCCAACACCCACCCACATCACCTTCCCTTGCAACCGCCAAAGGTGTAACACTTGCCCATTTACTTCCTCTCTCCTCAGTATCCAAGGGCCCAAACATACCGCCCAGGTGAAGCAGCATTTTACCCGCACTTCCCACAATCTAGTCTACTGCATTCATTGCTCACAGTCTCATCTACACTGGGGAAACTAGGCATAGACTGGGTGATCGCTTCACTGAATATCCATGTCTGCCTGCAAAAGGACTCTGAGCTTTCAGTTGCCTGCTACTTTAACAAACCACCCTGTTCCCTGGCCAAAATGTCTGTCTCAGGTTTGCTACAGTGCTCCGCTGAAGCTCAGTGCAAGCTGGAAAAAAGAGTTCTCAATTTCCACTCGGGGACCCTGCAGCCCTCTGGACTCAATATTGTGTTTGGACCTGAACTCTCCCGTGTCCTAGCCCCCTATACAACACACCAGGCATTGATATCACATAGGAGAAAGTGAGAACTGCAGATGCTGGAGATTAGAGCTGAAAATGTGTTGCTGGAAAAGCGCAGCAAGTCAGGCAGCATCCAAGGAGCAGGAGAATCGACGTTTCGGGGCATGAGCCCTTCTTCAGGAATGAGGAAAGTGTGCCAAGTAGGTGGCCTATCCCCCCAATGTAGAGGAGGCCACATCGGGTGCAGTGGATGCAGTAAATGATGTGTGTGGAGATGCAGGTGAATTTGTGGTGCATATGGAAGGATCCTTTAGGGCCTTGGAGGGAAGTAAGGAGGGAGGTGTGGGCGCAAGTTTTGCATTTCTTGCGGTTGCAGGGGAAAGTGCCGGGAGTGGAGGTTGGATTGGTGCGGGGTGTGGACCTGATGAGGGAGTCACGGAGGGAGTGGTCTTTTCGGAACGCTGATAGGGGAGGGGAGGGAAATATATCCCTGGTGGTGGAGTCGGTTTGGAGGTGGCAGAAATGACAACGGATGATACGATGTATATGGAGGTTGGTGGGGTGGTAGGTGAGGACCAATGGGGTTCTGTCCTGGTTGGAGGGGCGGGGTTCAAGGGTGGAGGAGCGGGAAGTCAAGAAGATGCAGTGGAGAGCCTCGTAGATCGTGTCTAGGGGGTAATTGCGGTTTTTGAAGAAAGAGGCCATCTGGGTTGTTCGGTATTGAAACTGGTCCTCCTGGGAGCAGATGCGGCGGAGACGAAGGATTTGGGAATATGGGATGGTGATTTTACAGGGGGCAGGGTGGGAGGAGGTGTAGTCTAGGTAGCTGTGAGAGTCGGTTGGTTTATAGTAAATGTCCGTGTTGATTCGGTCATTCGAGATAGAAATGGAGAGGTCTAGGAAGGGGAAGGAAGGGTCTGAGGCAGTCCAGGTAAACTTGAGGTCAGGGTGGAAGGTGTTGTTAAAGTGGATGAACTGTTCAACCACCTTGTGAGAGCATGAGGCAACACCGATACAGTCATCAATGTAGCAGAGGAAAAGGTGAGGGGTGGTGCCAGTGTAGCTGCGGAAGATGGACTGTTCCACATATCCTACGAAGAGGCAGGCATAGCTGGGGCCCATGCGGGTGCCCATGGCTACTCCTTTGGTTTGGAGGAAGTGGAAGGATTGGAAAGTGAAGTTGTTCAGAGTGAGGACCAGTTCAGTCAGTCGAAGGAGGATGTCAGTGGAAGGGTACTGATTGGTACAGTGGGAAAGGAAGAAGTGGAGGGCTTTGAGTCCTTCGTGATGGGGGATGGAGGTGTACAGGGACTGGATGTCCATGGTGAAGGTAAGGCGTTGGGGACCGAGGAAGTGAAAATCATGGAGGGGGTGGAGGGCGTGGGTGGTGTCCCAAACATCGGTGGGGAGTTCTTGGATTAAGGGGGACAGGACCGTGTCGAGGTACGCAGAGATGAGTTCGGTGGGGCAGGAGCAGGCTGAGACAATGGGTCGGCCAGGGCAGTCAGATTTGTGGATTTTGGGCAGGAGGTAGAAACGGGCGGTGCGGGGTTGTGGGACTATGAGGTTGGAGGCAGTGGATGGGAGATCCCCTGAGGTGATGAGGTTATGGATGGTCTGGGAGATGATGGTTTGGTGGTGGGAGGTGGGGTCATGGTCAAGGGAGCAGTAGGAGGTAGTGTCCAGGAGCTGGCATTTAGCCTCAGCGGTGTAAAGATCGGTACGCCAAACTACTACCGCGCCTCCCTTGTCTGCCAGTTTGATAGTGAGGTTGGGGTTGGAACTGAGGGCTGCATGTTCGGAGGGTGAGAGGTTGGAGTGGGTGAGAGAGGTGGAGAGGTTGAGGCGATCAATGTCGCGGCGGCAGTTGGCTATGAAGAGATCAGGGGCAGGTAAGAGGCCAGCACAGGGTGTCCAGGTGGATGGGGTGTGTTGGAGGCAGGAGAAGGGGTCATCAGAGGGTGGGCGAGAATCCTGATACCACATTGATATCACATAGTCTGCCATTACACATTACTCATTATTAGCCACTAACAGTCTCCATTAACAGCTATTCACCCTCCCAGCCGGGTCATTATTGACCCCTTTGTCAGTCCAACTGTTGTCCCTTTCTTTGGGCTCTATCCCCAACTGTCACTTACTTCTCACCCCTCCCTCACCCCATCTTCTGCATATAAACCAACATTTTCCTAGGAAGGGGAACATCAATTCTGAGGAAGGGTCACCAGTCCCAAAATGTTAACTTTGATTTCCCTTCCCAGTTGCTGCCTGACCTACTGAGTTTTTCCAGTAATTTCTGTTTTTGTTTCTGATTTACAGCAGCCGCAGTTCTTTCGGATTTTATTAAGAATAATTTACTTGCAGGACACGTTTGGAGCTGTAGTTGTGTACTTTGACTCTGAGTATTCTGCACACATAACAGCAAAGAAAGCTCAAAAGATCTACACCCTGGTGACAATGCTTATTTAAAATCTCAAAATTACAGAATTATGAGAAGACTAGCTGCAAAGCATCTCAAACACGACTGCATCACTTTCTTTTTAATCGCCAATGGTGTTTATTGTCCAAATATAAACAATTCTTGAGAAGTAATAATATTTTTTCATTAAATATAATATATAGTTGTCAGATGTTCCAGGTATTGATGAGTTATTCAATTTACTATCTTTTCTCAATTACAGGCTTTTACTGAATGGCTACAAATAGAAGCATGGTGCTCTCAGAAAATAGAATGTTAATGGGCAGATTTGACATGCATCTTGTCAAAATAGTCTACAGAGAATGAGTTCGTAATTTACAATACAAACAGAGAAAGAATTATTGTACTGAAATGAAAGTAAAATACTGGATGCTGGAGGTCTGAAATATAACTAGAGAATGCTGGGGAAACTCAGTAAGTATGGCAGCATCTGTGAAGAGAGAAACATTGCTGATGTTTTGAGACTCAACTCAAACTATTGTCAGCAGGGTGTAGATTGTTCTGAGTTTTCTTTGCTGTTATGTGTGCAGAATACTCAGTATCAATGTAAACAATTACAACTTCAAAGATGTGCAAGTTAGGTGGATTCGCCATGCTAAATTTCCCATAATGTTCAGGGATATGTTGGTTAGGTGCAGTATGGGTCTGGGTGCGATGCTGTTCAGAGGTTGTTGTGGACTTGTTGGGCTGAATGGCCTGTTTCTACATTGTTGGTGTTCTATTCTATTCTATTTATTCTCTTTTAGAATTGAAAGATTTGCCAAATCAGCAAAGTATGAGAAGGATCAGAAAATAATTCCTGAAATCATCACACACAAAAGAAGTTGCAAATATATTTGTGAAGAATCTCTTTCCTTAGTTCTTCTAGGGAAACTGTAAATGCATTTTTTTCAGTACATGCTTAAATGTTGATGGAAATGCCAAACATTGGAGAATTACAAATGTATTTATAATAATATTGTACAAAATACAGAATTTCTCATCAAAGGTTGAGCATTCTAAATTAATTTCATTATTTATTTGCTGTCCAACACTAAGTTCAGGTTTACAGAATGTGTTGCTGGAAAAGTGCAGCAGGTTAGGCAGCATCCAAGGAACAGGAGAGTCGATGTTTTGGGCATGAGCCCTTCTTCTCATTCCCGAAAAAGGGCTCATGCCCGAAACGTCGACTCTCCTGCTCCTTGGATGCTGCCTGACCTGCTGCGCTTTTCCAGCAACACATTTTCAGCTCTGATCTCCAGCATCTGCAGTCCTCACTTTCTCCTCAGGTTTACAAAAGCCAGGCCAAGTTGCATGTTAGAGGACAATGTGAGGAAGTGTTTTTCACAGTGAGTATTTAAGGCATGGAGTGCACTGCCTGGAAATATGATGGAGGCAGGTACTACTGAAACATTTATGAGGGCATTGGTTGATTATTTTGTATAGAAATAGTGTACAGAAAACTAGGGGAAAGGCAGGAGATTAGTAGTAGGTAAGAGAACTGGTGCAGGCTGATGGGATGAATGACTTCCTTTTGTGCTGTAATAATTCTGTGAATCTATTATGCCCTTGCTGCTTGTCTCCTGGAGCAAACCTTCAAGCCTTCGCCTTTTCCCCAAAGCCCTGCACATTCACTCTTCCAATATTAGCCAATAAACTAGTGAAGGCCACGACTGAATCTCCCTTCAACACACTCTCAGGCAACACATCTAAACCACTCACCATCTAAGGAAAAAAACTCCCATGTAGTTATAACCATACCTTCAATTAGTGTCTCCTTGCTCTAACCAACAGGACCAGCACCCATTTCTCCCTATCTATCAACTCCCCTCCTAATTTTGTACATCCCCACCATGTTCCCTCAACTTTTTCTTCACTGGAGTGAATAGCTCCAGTTTCTCCAATCTATCCATTGAACAGACATTCCTCATTTGAGGATCCATACTTGTAAATCTTTTTTGCACCTTCTCCAATACCTTCTTGAAATGTGGTGACTAAAATATTGCAGTGCTGCAGTTGAGGCCAAAACAGAGCTTTGTGTTACACCAAAACTTATTTTATATTTATATTTAGATCATTTCATGTTTCTGAATCCTATGTCCCTCATTAACACTTTCTTAACTTGATCTGGCACTTTCAAGTATTCATGCAATCTATCTCCACACTGTTCTGCTCAGGCATCACTTTTAGAATTGTGTCCTAAAGTTAATATTATCTCTTCTTATTCTTCCCACCAAAATATATTCAGTTCTTACTTTTCTATAATAAATATCCAGATGTAGATGCTGATGCTCCAGTTCAAAAACCTGGAGCTCTAGCTGATAACAATTGCTGCACACCTAGGTAACCAGAACACAATGAATTTTCTGGAGTCCCCAAGTGGAATGTGATGCACACTCTATTTAAACTGAAATGCACTGCCATGCTTTCACTTTGGAGATTATCTTACAGAATTAACAGAAATAAACTCAAGACTTTTTTAAAAATCTGCTCACCAATCTATTGTTTCTCTTGTGCTGATGTCACCATTTTATAGGCAAATAAAACTATTTTTACTTAAGTTTTATTATCTTTGTGTCTCATATTTTAATGTGCCAAAAAATCAGAACTCTTTAGTGTTTTATCATTTGTTATTTAACGCTTTCTTTCCCTTGAACACTAATTGTAATTATAAGATAAATGATCAAATCAGTTCTAATGTTCATACTAACTAATTAATCAAATCTTATTTTATGTTGACCAGTTTGATTTAAAATTAACATTATACCCAGTATACTCACCCTTTATGACTCCTTGTTCTACTATATTACTTTGTGATTTATCTCTCATGCATTTTCTGATCATTTTGCACTCAGGTTCCTGCTGCTGTTTCTATAATCTTAGTTTGCCTCTGTGCCTTTCCTCTTCTGAGTGTTCTCAGGTCACCACTGCTGTTTTCATCCTCCATACGTTATTTCTCCTTTTACTCCTGCTGTGTTCTTGGGTCACTACTACTCTTATTGAAATTGCTGCCTTGTTAAAACCAGACTTTAATTACTGGATTCTGATTAGAAACATGAAGAGGTATAAACCAGTGGACACATGTTGGTTGACTCCGATGCACCAATAGATTGGTGAATAGATTTTTTAAAAACTCTTAAGTTTATTTCTGTTAATTCTGTAAAATTGCCGGCAAAATGAAATAAGACATAATGGTTTTCTTCATAAACACTAGAACATAAGAAATCAGAGAAGTAGGTCATTTAACCTTTGATGCCCACTCCAATGTTCAATAAGGTTGGCATGAACAGGCACTGAGCACTGTGTGAGAGTGGAGGAGTGTTTTATTTTTCACCTCTTTTGGCAAGTTGCTCCTTTGACCTTGGGTGCAAGACAACTTTGGTTGAGATAAGGCATCCTTTGAGAGTATGACAAGGCCAATGACATGTCCAGTAGCAGTTCTGCTGTTTAACCCTTTGGTTTGTAAAGTTATAATAAGTACAACCCATCTTTTTTTAGTGTTTTTCATATTTCTAAAACTTGATAAATCACTTCAGTTAACTAATCACTTGTGGAATGCAACTGGTATAGCTGTGTCAGCAAACCTGGCAATTGATTTGCATACAGAAAGTACTCAGAAATAAAGTGATAAATGACCAACTAATCAATTATGGTGTTTGTGTACAATCAATGTTAGTCAGAAACGCCTTAGAAAAATGCCATCTGAAGAACACAGTGTAATTCCTCATCAGAAAGATGGCACCTTATAATAATACTGCACAATCGATTACTACACTGAAATATTAGCCTAGGCTTTATCTTCTACTGTAGATTGAATCTAAATTTGTTTCAGTACTCGGTAGTTAACAGTACACTCTGGTTTACATGGAGATTTGAAATTTGCTCAATGAAGTGACTAATAATGCTAACCTTAAATAAAGTGTCCATTTCAAAATCCCAAAATGTAAATACTGAGCAATTTAATCTCTTGTGGTGTTATGTGCAGACAAATGAATCTTGCTATCAGTAAAACAGCTTCTTAAAGTGAAGACAAAATTAACTCAGATTAAATTTTTTTTGCATTTCTGCTTGTGAAAGTTTTGTTTGAAGGTTGAGTGATGTTGACGATATTGGGAAAATTATTTGATAGAGTTAGTAAAAGAACAGAAGAGCTTGAAGTGTCATTGATGAGAGAGTTTTCTACCCAGATTATGCTAGAAATTGCATTCATTTCAATTGTGCTTTTATGCAAATGCATTTTAATTGAACCATTAAGTCTGTGATTCAGATCTAGCACCCAGAACTATTTCACCAAAACCTTTTCCTTTAAACTCCACAGTATAAAAGTAAAGCTGCTGAAGTTAATCAGAATTGGTTTAAGCAACAATTCAGTTTTAACAGGGCTAAATAATGCTCTTTAAAAATATTTGTTTCACTTTATGAACAAATCTTCATTCTAAATGAGCGCTCTAAATTTTTGGTTATTTGGCCGCTTTCCATGCATCAATGTAAAATAGCATTTACTTCAAAATTTAAAGATATCATACATTTATGAAAAATAATTTTCAACCAAACAGTCCAAAAATCATCAGTTGCTTGTTTAGCATAGGAAATGAAGAGACAGTACATTTGCAATAAAGCTATAAGCTAGAATATATGACACTTTTGTTCTATTCCAAACAAGTGAACACGAACAATCAACAGCAAAATCTACTTTATAACTAATAACTTTTTACACCAGCACAATGTGTAGTAATAATGAATTTCAGCAGACCCAATTAACAGATATGAAAGAACCTTTTAAAGGAGTCAGTCGCCCACATCAAAATTAGTTTTCTATCTATACTTTCCATCTGTTAGTCCCTTCTTATGTAGATAAACTGCTTTGCAATTCATTAAAAATTATATTTTTTTTAACAAACTGTTATCCCTTTAACACACTGTGAAGTGTGACTATGAAGTGAATTACTGTTTAATTAGAGGATCTGTCTCTCCTTTCATTTTCACACTCAGCAATACTCTCATAGTCTGCTTTATTAATGAGACATTTTAGATAACATTTTCCATGCGCAAAAAAAAATCAGTTTAATTTTTTTCTAAATATGCAGTGCTTAACCCTTGAAGTCAAACCAAAATTGGTAAGTCTCAAGAAAAAAGTAATTCGGAAATGTTCTGTCATTCCGGTGTAACTTCGACTGTCATTCAGACAGTGAACACTCTTGGTTCTCATGAGAACTTCGAAATGGAGATGCTAAAAATAGGCTCATCATAAAAGGCCTGACTTTCAGATCACATAATTGATGCTGCAATCTCCTTGCTTTGCCTGTCCTTGTCACCACTGGATAGCTAATAAATAAATTGACTTCTGTTGTGTTATAGGTAACAGGAGCAGACATTAAGTCTTATCAGGCCTCAGTGTAACAATGAGTAATCACAATTAAGTAATGTAGAAGATCAGTCATGATTTCATTGAGGGGGTGAGTGCTCTTTGAAGGACTGAACGGCCTACTTTTCATTCTATTCCTTATGTTCTTAAAGTTTTAATCTAGTTAGCATCTGCTTGAACACCTCTGGCTGAAGAGGTTTGTAAATGCTTCAGGTTTATCTTTTGCACAATCTGCGAGGTCCTCCTATCATTGAGAATGATGGTATTGGTGGAGACTCACCCATTGGTTAGTTGCCTATATTTTCACCACCTTTCAAAACAAGATGTGAAAGGACTGCAGAGCTTGGTCCTGGTTATGGGATTGCTGAGATATGCTTATGGTGTTTCTATGTTTGGCACACAAATAGTCCTGTGTTATATCTTCGCCAGATTGATACTTAATTTTTCACTATTCCTAATGTCGCCCCGAGCTTGACCTCCTGCACTCTTTGTTGGATTAAAGTGCTCACTGGGCTTGATGATCATGGCAAGTTTCCAGATAAATTGCATAATGTGGTCACAGATTAAAGTGAAGTACAGTTCTATTGCTGATGTGGTATAGGACTTCATTAGGGCTGATTAGCTCAGTTGGCTGGACAGATAGTTTATGATGCTAACAATGTGGATTGTACTCCCTCACTAGCTGAGGTTACCATGAAGGTTCTCTTTCTCAACCTCACCCCTTGCCTGAGGTGTACTAACCCTCGGATTAAACCATCAGCAGTCATCTCCTTCTAATGAGAGAGCAGCCCTGCATTTGGTAAGACTATGACACCTTACCTTTATTTTAGAGCTTTATGGAAGGACAATTTCAGGCTCAGCATTGGACAGCTGAAGGCAAAACTCTCAATGATGTCGGAAAAGGATTGAGAGACGTGGAAAGACCAGACAAAATAAAATGAGAGTTTTGTAGCACGTGGAGTGGGGACAATGGGGAAGGGAGTGAAGGGTTTAATATTTGAACTGTTGCAAGTGTTCAAACTTGAACAGAATAAAAGTATAACAATTATAAAATTCTCACAATAAACATTGTTGAACCACATTTCAGCTGATAAACAGGGCAATAACACAACACAAGAGCTATTAAAACTTCATAACTGACTTATTTCAATTCATATATGTCCTCATTGTACGATCAAACCAAAGAAATGGAATCCTCCCAATCCAGTTTGTGTTTTACCTTTTAAACTGCAGGACAACTGACCTCTTTCATTCAGCTTCCCGTCTTCACTTTGAACTATAAAATCAAAGGTCTGCTATCCAGTTATCTGGATACAATCCACAAAACTGAACTTTTCACACAGTTTTCAGCTTTTTCTTTCAATATTATGACTTGAATTCACAAACAACTACTGGTCTCTTTTATGTAGGTTATCCATTTTTAACATCCTGGCTATTAAAGAGTTACAAGTTTCTTGAATGATACTCATAAGAGTCAGCCTCATTGGTCCTAGCTAGTCCCCATTCACACCAGATGTACTGATCAGAGACCCAGGGGAAAACAATTTAATTTTGCATGTAATGGCAACATCCAGATGCACATTGAAGGACAAAGGAAAGGGTACACCTCTCTTAAATCATCTATAATTGTGTTTAAAACCAGTGCCAATCAGAGAGAGACTGGTACTTCATGCGTGGCAGTTGTGTGAGTAGTCAAAGGTACAATCCCCATGGCCTGTTCCAAAATGCACACCTTAAACTTTTACAAGGATACCAAATAGTCCACATGGTGGATAAGCATCATTCTGGTCAATCTTCACATATATTTCAAAGTTTCTCACTTCCCTGACTGCAGTGATAACCCTAAGAAATAGGAAGTTTCAAGATTCTCTAAATTAAATCTTTCCTGTCAGGTTTTACTAAACACAGGCATTTAGACCATTGGCATGTCCACAATAAAAACTAATGGACTTCTTGTAATCACAGGGTATTAGTCTTTTCATCACCTGAAATTAGTTTTAAAATGCCTTTTCTGTATTAAATGTTTGATTGCAGAGGTGAATTCTCCATTGCTACATTTCACACAATTAATCCTTGTGTCCTAACAAAGATCAAAGTATAAAACTCAATGATGGCCAACTTGACTTAATCCCATGCTTTACGCGCAATTTCTTAACATAATCATCATTGTTCAATGCAATCTGAAATCAATCAGTTAAACTCTCACTTCATTTTTTTTCCAGTTCATATTTCAAGGGAAATACGGCTTGGCTTTAGTGAGGAATTTAAAAACAAAACACAATAGCTTTTAAATTGAGAGTCTGGAGGTAAAGCATGCCAGTAAGGACTAGAATAATGGGTGAGTGGGAAGGCACATTTGGGTACAGGCAGCATTTCTGGATAAGCTGAAATTTATAGTGAGTGGAAGGTGGAAGGGTGGCCAAGTAAAAAGAAAATTAATTCAATCTAGAGGTGAGAAAAGCTGGCTAAGAGTTTCAGCAAGAATTGGGCTTTGGTAGCAATTGAACAAGGTAGTGCTACACCACTGGATTTGATTCTAAACAGCTTTTACCTGTAGATTCTATGGTGACAGAAATTTAGCTCAGGGTCAAATATAAAAAAGAACTGTTTTTTGCAATTTGGAGGCCAGACCTGTGCATCGTATTCCAAGTGCATTCTGAGGATCAATACAAGTTTAACATCAAGTCCACGCTTTTCAATACTACCCTCTAGACATAAACCACATCGTGATTGCTTTTTTAAATGACCTTATTCACTTCTATCACTACATTTGGGTTTGTGTGAAATGTGTCCCACTGTATCCTTTTGATCCATGAAGCTATTTAGAGTTATCATTTATTTCTATTGAAATAATTTTGCACATTATATTTCCATTCTGCAATTTTAGTAACATATTATTATATTTTGACACATCCTACTTTTTATTGACAATACCCACCAGCTTGGTGTCATCCACCAAATTCTGAAATTGGACTTCCATTAATGTGAATTGTGAACAATAGCAAACCCAGCAATGATCTTTAGAGAATGCCATTCTCTATCTTTTGCCAGACAATGTAGCTGCTTCTAATCAATATTCTATGTCTTCTGCTTTGTAACTATGCATCTCGTTCTCCCAACCTACCAGCTGTCCCCTCCATATGCTCTGTACCTCAATCCTGAGTCTATTATGTAGTAACATTTGGAGTAAACTGGAACAAATATTGATTGTCAGATGAACAACATGATACTACAGATACACAAGAGGCATCATTTGAGATGGTGAAGAGATAGAGTTGAATCTTATTTAGTGTATATGTGGATGCTACGCCAATGAGCTGTGTGTCATTTAAATTCTACCTTCTTGGTTATACAGCGCAGGGGACAAATGGTCAATACTTTGGAATTCCAGTGTAGAAGCAGAAAGAAAAAAATGCACGTTATTCACTCTGCCCAACAACTTTTCTGGGAACCTATCCATTTGCTGACTCCTCTACAAAGAAAACTCTGTGAACTTTTAGTCTGACTCTAAGCTTCTTAATTCTAGCATAAAGTCTTTTTTCACAGATAGATTCAAATAACCCGTTTATGTGTTCAGTTTCTAAGCTTATTTACATACTGAAGATCTGAATTACATCATGCACCATCTTTATCCTTACCAATTAAAACACAGGAGATTGGAGCAGAAAACAACCAGACAAATTGCTCTGCCTTTCAACACGATCAAAACTGATACTGGGCTTCCCTTTCATTTTGCCACATCTTTCTTGACTCAATGGGAGAATGAAAATCTGTCTCTCTCAGCTTTGCAATATTCAACAGTGGAGCATCTACAATCCTCCTGAGTAGAGAATTCCAAAGATTCTCTACTTTGAGTGAAATAATTTCTAATCCTATTCCCAAATGATCAGCCCATTTTCCTGAGACTATGGCCCAGGGTTTTGGATTCCCAAGCTTGCCAAAACAATTTCTCGGTGTCTACCCTGTCAAGCCCATTCAGAATTATATATGTTTCAGTGAAATCACCTCCCAATCCTTTAAACTGCAGAGAATATAAATCCAATTTCCTCAGCCTCTCATTGTAGGACAGCTGTCTCATCCTAATTGACAAATTCAGTGGACCTTTGCTGTACTACCTCCAAGGCAAGTCTATGTTTCCTTAAATAAGAAGATCAAAATTGCACACGGTATACATCAGTGTACTCATTGAAGCCTTATACAATTGTAACAAAACTTCTTTATTCTTGTACTCCGATCCTTTGCAATGAAGGCTGACATGCCATTTATAAAGCATAACAAGTTAAGTCATGTAAGTCTCTCCTCAGAACCTAAAGATTCAACATTATTTTCAAGCTTTCTTGAAATATATTAATGTCTTTTTTAAGGCAAAGTATCCAATATTTTAAATACAGCCTTAGTGATTTGTACATAATAGCAGTAACTTGTTTTGGCCTAGGATCGACCTTAAGGCAGATTATATTGTTTGACTACTTCTGTTGATGGATTTTTTACATTGATTGAAAATTTTCAAGTGAATTAATAATTTTCTCCCACATAGTGGTTTGTGAATAGATTATTTTTCATCATAAACATGTTTGCTGTCTTCAGTTTTGCTATATATCAATGTACGTATGTGTTAGACTAAATACTTCATCAATCCAAGATTTTAAATAATTTGTATCTTTTTAACCACTATCTGCACCCACAGCATAATACTAATGAGAATATAATGATGTCTTACAGATACCTAAATAAATTTTCAAGTATTTAATTATACACGAAATTATTTTTGTTATTAATACACTCTTATCCTTTATGTAAAGAGTAATATATTTTATATTTTGATCTACGAAACAAATCTGTGAAGAGATCTGTGTTTCTTATGGAAAATTCATGGCCTTCACATCAAAACAAAAATTGAAGCACATTGTATAATAACATGCTAAATTAGTTGCTCAATACTGTTAAATGTAAAAGAGCATGTTATCCATTAGATAAAGTACATCTGAACACTGACACAATGTTGGTCAATTTAATAGGAGAAAGTGAGGACAGCAAATGCTGGACATCCAAGTCGAGAGTGTGGTGCTGGAAATGCACAGCAGGTCAGGCAACATCTGAGGAGGAGAATCGACATTTCGGGCATAAGCCCTTCATCAGGAATGAGAGATAAGTGTGGGGGTGGGGGGGGAGGGTGGAGTTGGGGGAAAGACAGCTGAGAATGCAATAGGTAGATGTTGGTGTGGAGAAGGTGATAGGTCAAAGAGGAGGGTGAAGCGGATGGACGGGAAAGATGAAGGACATGTCACCGCCCTCTTGACCATCGTATTTCACATGTATTTGCTCCGCCTTCCTCTCCAACCTATCACCTTCTCCCCATCTTCATCTACCTGTCGCATTCTCAGCTACCTTCACCCCCACCCCCCCCAACTTATCTCTCAGCCCCCAGCCCACAAGCCTCATTCTTGATGAAGGGCTAATGCCCGAAATGTCGATTCTCCTGCTCCTTGAATGCTGCCTGACTGGCTGTGCTTTTCCAGCACCACACTCTCGACTCTGGTCAATTTAACAGTCATTTACCTTGGGCCAGGTCTAATAATCAAGCACTGGATTAAAGAAACCATGAGTAGCCAGGAAGCATTAACATAGTCCTAATGTCACTGGGCTAGTCATTCAGAACAACAGGCTGATGTTCTGGGGACATGGGTTTGAATACCACCATTGCAGATACTGAAATTTGAATCCAATATTAATCTGGAATGTAAAGTTAGCCTGATCATGACCACTGAATCATTGTCAAACTGTTGTATGAATCCAACTGGTTGAATAATGGAAATCTACCAGCCCCACATTGTCTAGACTACATTGACTCCAGGCCCATAACAATGATCAATCATGATCATATTGAATGATGGGAGATGCTTGAGGGGTAAAAGGAGCAGGAATAGGCCGTATCCTCTTTGTTTCTTTATGGATGACTCTCACACATCCTCTGGGGGATGAGACAGGCAATAAGCACTGGTTTAGCTAACAATGCCTACATTCCACTAACAAATAAAAAAATGAGGCCAATGATCAATCACTGGATTAAAAATATTAAATGATCATCAAACTTAAGTTGTTAAAGTTGGCAACTTAATATCATTTGTGCTTAACTGCACCACAAACACACATTATTGAAAGAGGCTGCTCAGTTTTTCACTTTATGTAATGTGAAATTTGAACTGTTATGCAATGTACCTTTACAAATACATGAAAAAAAGTAATAAAATCCAAAATTGCTGGAAAAAAACTCAGTGGGTCTGGCAGCATTTATTTTCTTTATTCACTTATAGGATGAGGACGTCGCTGGCTAGGCCAGCATTTATTGCCCATCCCCAATTGCCCAGAGGGCAGTTAAGAGTCAACCACATTGCTATGGGTCTGGAGTCATATGTAAGCCAGACCAGGTAAAGATGGCAGTTTCTCTCCCTAGAGGACATTAATAAACCAGATGCGTTTTTCCAACAATCGACAATGGATTCATGGTCATCATTAGACTCTTAATTCCAGATTTTTGTTGAATTTGAAACCCACTATCTGCCATGGGAACATGACCTGGATCCCTGGATTAACAGTCCAGTAATAATACCACTAGTCCATCACCTTCCCCAGCATGTGCAGAGAAAAATCAGAATTAATATTTCAGATAAAACCTGAAACACCCTGAATTGTGGCATACACTCTTCTGTGAGTTCAACAGTTTTGAAGAAACATAACAGCGTTCGACCTAAATATCTAGGTGGCATAGTGCCTATTAGGATGGCATGGTGGCTGAGTGGTTAGTACCTTACAGTGCCAGGGACCTGGGTTCAATTCCTGCTTTGGGCCTCTGTGCGGAGTTTGCATGTTCTCCCCACGTCTGTGTGGGTTTCCTGCCACAAACCAAAGATGTATAGATCAGATGAAGTGGCCATGCTAAATTGCCCATAGTGTTAGGTGCATTATTCAGGAGTTAAGTGTAGGGGAATGGGTCTGGGTGGGTCACTCTTTGGAAGTCGGTGGGACTTGTTGGGCTAAATGGCCTGTTTTGACAAAAGGCAGAGGAAAACCTTGCCAGTCCTGAATTGGCTGTAAACTAATTGGAGAGATAACTAAATAGTTACAGTGGAGATAACATACAAATGTGACAATATCAGGACAGTTCTTATTAAAATCACAAATCACATCCTCTGTTACTGAGATAAAGGGAAATTATTCCTCCTTGCTCTGCTTGACCTTTCTACAGTCTTTCATAAGGTTGACCACATCATCTGTTCTCTAATGTCTCGCCATGGTCATGCAACTGGGTAGGACTGCATTCAGTTCAATTAGGGTCATAGAGATGGAGAGTATGGAAACGGACCCTTCGATCCAACTCATCCATGCTGACCAGATGTCCCAAACTAATCTAGTCCCACTTGCCAGAACTTGGCCCAAATCCCTCTAAACCCTTCCTATTCATATACCCATCCAGATGACTTTTAAATGTTGTAATTATACTAGCCTCCACTACTTCCTCTGGCAGTTCATTCCATACACACACCACCCTCTGCATGAAAATGTTGCCCTTTAGGTCTCTTTTATATCTTTCCCCCCTCACCCTAAAACTATGCTCTCTAGTTCTGGACTTCGCCATCTCAGGGAAAAGCCTTTGACTATTTATCCTATCCATGCCCTCTATGAGGTCACCCCTCAGCCTTCAACGCTCCAGGGAAAACAGCTCCAGTCTATTCAGCCTCTCCCTATAGCTCAAATCCTCCAACCTGGCAATATCCTTGTAAATCTTTTCTGAATCCTTTCAAGTTTTACAACACTCTTCCGATAGGAAGGAGACGAAAATTGCATGCAATATTCCAAAAGTGGCCTAACATTCTGTACAGCCACACCATGACCTCCCAACCCCTATACTCAATGCTCTGACCAATAAAGGAAAGCATACCAAACAACCTTCTTCTCTATCCTATCTACCTGCGACGCTATGTTCAATGAGATATGAACCTGTAGTCCAAGGTCTCTTTATTCAGCAACCTCCCCCCAGTACCTTACCATTAAGTGTATAAGTCCTGTTAAGATTTGTTTGCAAAAAATTGAAATAAATATTCAGTCAAAACTGAAGATAAAAATGCTACCTCAGAATGATGACTTTCATTTCCAATGTTTCATTTGCATTAAGCACTAGGTGATGTATAATCGAGCATCCATCCTGTCAGCCTTCCTTCCACTAAATGCTTAAATATTCCATTATTCTACATCAATTTAGAATTTGCTCTCTGGAGAGCAAAGTTGCATTAGAGCTGGAGAAGAAGTAGCATGAACTCCTAGATCCTGCAACAATTCCCTAATCCATTACACTGACAGCAGTGTTGAATAAAATGTCTGCAACATTCTAAAAGCTGAACAGTAAGACTGACGATGTGGAGATCATCAAGTCATAAATAGTAACTGTAAATCTATCTAAAACAGCCTGAGGTCGGACATTCCATTTTGGTTTGGAATGTTTGACACATTGATACTTTAGCTGGAATATACTTCCCTACGTATGAAAACCATACCAGGCCCTGTAATTTTGTTTGTGAATTGTGCACCATTTACTTACAGATGGGGTGTGAAATGATGTGTTTATAAAGTCAATACAATGAGGGAAACAGCAAATAACAAATTTCAGCTGGCTAAAAATATTAAAGCAAAGATTCACACAGATTGAAATTGCAATCCTTTTAAAATCTTTTCATATACTTTACAATAGACATAAAATTCCTTTCCTGATTGCTTTATATAAAACTGCACCTGGTTATGAAATGTTAGTATTTTAAAGAAGTTACAAAAGAGATAGAAAATCAAAGCCTGATGAAATATTCAGACTGCTTCTCTTTCCTCAGATGCTACTTAATTTTCTGAATATTTTGTGTTCTGTTAGGACTATAATAAGCGTATTAAGGGTTACTTCTTAACGCACAGTGATAGTTTTAGATCCAAGGTAGGCTTGCTTTTTAACTAAATTGATTTCCTTAAAACCTCACTCATGTTTACTTATTCTACTTAGGTATTAAATTACAATACAGGGTGTACCTATTTGACAGCAGCCAGAAGCTTAATCTTTCTAGATCAACCTTACTGAATCTCTAATATAGCCAGAAGATTGATTATTTTCTAAGGGTGGAAATTTCCTTTCTACACTAAAAGTGTGATGGTGAGCGAGTCCCATCATAGCTGGTCTGTCATGGCCAGAATGAATTTTCTCAACAGAGTTTGGGCATGTTTCTTAGGGAATTACATGGCGAATTAGGTGGAAGTGTTGATCACTGGCAGGACTTCTGGCACACATGCCTCTGAGACCAAATTTCAAGCATATCTGTCCACTACTTCAGATGCTGCAAGCCAGGAACTCTACCTCAAACTGTGGTGCTTGATCCTAAACAAAATCTTAGAGAAAAACAAGTTAGCTCTCCATTTCCAGGCAGGGGCCTGGGTATGCTGGTGAATATGGTATTGGAGAGAAAGACCGTTCATTCTCCTGCTAACTGATGGAGGACAACATGCCAAAAGACGCAACCAACCTGGACAGAAACTGAAGCATGGGTCAGTGCAGGATTCCACATGATAAAAGATACCCAGCAGTGTTACAAGAACATCAATGACCTTCTGCGCTCCACAAGTATAACCACAACTATCTTCTCTCTACTCAATTACATTCAGACACCAACACTCAAACCCTGCCTCTCACCAAATCTAATGGACTGTTGCTCTTAGTATCAAATGCATCATGTCGACTTAGGTGGTCTCATTCACATCATTCTCCCATGCAACTACCCTATCTGGCCTCTGTGTTTCCTTATCACTCACTCACTAGGGATAAGTAGGCATGTCTTCACCTAATGCATATCCACCATTATTAGAGTCATAGAGATGTACAGCATGGAAACAGACCCTTCGGTCCAACCCATCCATGCCGACCATATATACTAACCTAATCTAGTCCTATTTGACAGCATTTGGCCCATACCCCTCGAAACCATCCTATTCATATACCCATCCAGATGTCTTTGAAATGTTGTATTTGTACCAGCGTCTTCATCTAGCAGCGCATTAAATAATCGCACCAGCCTCTGCATGAGAAAGTTACCCCATTGGTCCCTTTTAAATCTTTCCCCTATCACTTTAAACCTCAGCCCTCAAGTTTTAGACTCCCCCACTCCAGCGAAAAGATCTTGTCTATTTTTCCTACCTATGACCCTCATCATTTTATAAACTGTTATAAAGTTACCCCTCAGCTTCCCATGTTCCAGGGAAAACAGCCCCAAGCTATTCATCCTCGCCCTATAGATCGAACTCTCTAACCCTGGCAACAACCTTATTGATCCTTTCTGAACTCTTTCAAGTTTCACAACTTCCTTCCTACAGCAAGGAGACCAGAATTGCTTGCAGTATTCCAAAAATGGCCTAACCACTGTCCTGTACATCCACACATGACCTCCCAATTCCTATGCTCAATGCACTGATCAATAAAGGCAAGTAATAAAGCAACAATCACTATTCTATCTACCTGCAACTCCACTTTCAAGGAACTATGAATCTGCACTCCAAGGTCTCTTTGTTCAGCAATACTCCCCAGAACCTTTTCATTAAGTGTATAAGTCCTGCCCTGGTATGCCTTTCCAAAATGCAGCACCTCACATTTATCCACATTAAACTCCATTGGTCACTCCTCAGCTCACTGGCCCACCTGATCAGGGTCAGCTGTAAAAAGAACTGGCCAAACCTATGGAAAAATAGCTCATCAGCACCTGGATTGAACAATTTGTATTTCTTGGACCACATGTAATTGACTTGCACAACAGACTATGGCCAAACACTTGGACTGGAACAGAGCAGACGTCTTGACAGATTCTGCTGTTGCACTCTGATTGACCGTTGTTCCCACTTTTACCCACTAAGGACTTTAACTTTCACACATGGCCATATGCTTGAAGCTTAAATTGTGTGTTTGCCATGTAAACTGCTGGCACATGCTGGAGCACTGACATTGATGTAGTATACAGTGACATGTCTACCTCCTGTCCGACTGATAGATTGATTATTCTGCACTCACCAAAAGCTGCTTGCATATCCTTCTGCATAAAAACCAAGCTAAACTACAGAGGCTGGCAGTCTGTAACTGTGCATTTAAGATCTTAAGAGCTAAGAAAGCAGTGTCATCCAGACAAAGGCTGGCACCATCTAAGTCCGCGCTAAAGGCCATGTGCACTAGAAAAATCAAGTTAAGATTCATCGGATGCAAATCTCCTTATCAGTGACTGTCTAAAAGTGTGATGCTGGAAAGGCACAGCCGGTCAGGCAGCATCTGAGAAGCACGAGAGTCGATGTTTCGAGCATAAGCTCCTGATGAACAACTTATGCTCGAAATGTTGACTCTCCTGCTCCTCAGATGCTGCCTGACTGGCTACGCTTTTCCAGCACCACATTTTTTGACTCTGATCTCCAGCATCTTCAGTCCTCACTTTCTCCTTGAAGTATCCAGTGCAGATGCAAGGTATGTGTGGTTGTACCCTGTCTGCAATGCAACCTGGCAGAAGTTGGCAATTCGGAGGTGGCCATCAACTCTAAAATCATTTGAGAGAAGGTTTAATCATGCGGTTGGTTCTTTGAAGTGAAGCTGCATTGAAGAAGGGTTCAAGAGGGATGGTGGCAATGGGGCATGCATTGTCTAGAAGAGAAGAACCAGTGGCAGGGTTGGCCAAGACAGTGAACTGCAGCTGCCAGGCTGCAAACCCACATGGTCAGTGTTTTTGTATTATCTCGTTTCTCAGTGCGGGACGGGAAAATTGAAAGTGAGATGAAAAAGGGTATGGTTGAGAATTACATGCAAAAAGACTAATCGCTACTTAAGTTTGAAATTCTCAAGTTACCATTTAATGCTCAATGTTAAATTGTACAACGTTTTCTCAACATTGAAAATCTGATATTTTTCAATCTCATTCTATCTCACCACTTTTCTTGCCATTACTCATGTTATGCCAGCCCAGGACAAGTTCGATCCTAAGGCTTTCCCATCAATTACAATACATTACAGCTTTTCTCCAGGTATTAGAAATTTGACCAACACAGTAAGGTGTGTTACTTTCAGGACAAATCACAATTTTGAACAAAACTGTGAAATTTTGAGCATTCTTTGCTTTCCGTGATTCGGGATTCGACAGTGGGGCCCAGATTTCTCAAACTTTTATGATTTTTTTGACATTCTTAACACAGTTCTAAATAATTTATTTAAATGTATTACTAATTGGACCTCACAAGATTTACTGTCAACTTCAGAAGCTCACAAAATATTCCACCTGTTCATTTTAATCGTTAATTATTTATGTCCACAATTAAATTCAAAATACCACCAGAAATATTGAAATTGTCTTTACATAAATCTTACAATGAAATGGGCAAATAAAATGATACATACCCAGAGTCTGACACAAATTTCATAGCCACACATTTAGCTTGATGTACCATGGAACAACAGGATAACTACTATTCCCTAATTAGGAAATATCAGATCTTGGCCAGACCATCTGGAGGAGCTGGTGACAGGGAGCCAAGTATTTGACTTCCTATTGCTGAGTTATGCTAAGCTGCTTCTCTGCATCTGGTTTCTTATACAGAGTGATATTTGCAAAGCCACTCACTCCGAATTCAGGAGAAACACAGCAGATAGAAAGAAGACAAAGGAGTGAAAAATGTGAGATGTGAATGGGACATGTAATGAGGGAAGGAACCTAGTCTTAGTAATTTGAGATTATTGCAAAAATCATTTCCAATATTACCAGTGCTTCTGACTTTCGCTATGGCATATGGAGAATAAATTTAAAAAATACAACTCCTGGAAAAGAAATTTGTTGATCACACTCAGTATCACCTATTACAATAATTTATTTATTTTTACACTCTTTTTTTTGCAAACCCAGTGTATGCTTACAGTTAGATCATGCCCTTTGGAATAGCTATCTCTTAATAATAGAGCACTTTAATGAGTATTTATATTCATAACAGCAACTTTTCAATTAGGCATGGCTTCATTTGCTCAGCTATGGGAGAGTTGGTGAAAGTTTGATCTGTTATCATAAACAAATTCACATGTCTACAATAAATTATATTAATACTGACAGGACCTTGGGGGCAGTGAGGGGAGGGTGTTGGTGGGTGGTGGAGGTGGGTGGTGTAGGTGTTGGGTTATAGTGTGGAAATCAGGTCAAGTCAAGTCTGGTGAGGGGTGGGTGGCAGAGACGAGCATGTGGTCAGAGGTCCAGTAGCAGGAACATTAGGTCTCCTGGGAGTTGTCAGGCCAGAGTCTGAAGGAGTGGGGGAGTGTAAGTTGCTGGGAAGGTGCAGTTGAAGGTGTGTGAGGTACATGTGTGGTAAGTTTAATAGATATATAGAAGTTAGACAAGTAGATGCATAGCCTATCTTCTACTGAATGACTATTTTACTTGATTTCATCATACCTCCAGGGTCTTAGAATATTACAGAGACTTCCAAAGGGTTCCAGGTATAGAGATATTGTCAGAGAAACTTTCAATTTTCTGGGCACTCCCTTCATTGACTTCAATGATGGAGAATCTGCAGGACCCCATTGCATAACATCAAGCATAATGACTATCTGGCCAATGAAAAACCCGCTCCAATGTCTATCTTATCGTATGGGATTGATGCCATTCAACAAACATAATCTTCTTTAAGAGAAGAGTATTTTCATGTCAGATTATCTAGCAGTTTTCCTTTATCACTTTAGACGTTGGTAGGCCCTGTACACACATGATGTATAGCAACATCCATCTGCCCCACCTGTTAGCTATCACTGGCATCACATACTTGTGACAACTTCCTGAAAGATTGCATTTTAGGGAGAAGACAAAGCTAATTTCCCATGACAGCTGCACTGACTCTGAGAAACAGGATAAGGAGAACATAAGTGAACAATCTTCTTGTGGAAAGATAAATGAATAAGCTAGAGCTTGGTGGAACAACTGATTAACAAGCATGAAATAATTAATTCTAAAAGAAAATGTAAAGTTATCATGTAAACAAAACCATGGTAAGGAAGATGGTGATTAAGTTATTCATTGAAAATGAAGTTAGCACAGATGTTGTGTGCAGTAAAACTGTAGACAAGGAAATAGGGTAACCTTGGAGAAGTTCTAAGCTGTACCTCAAGATAAATGGCATGGATATCAAAGAACATGAAAAAAAAGTTCTGCTTTATAAAGTTTTCATCATTAGAGTTGTGTGTGATCCCTTAAGACAGAATTAAATTAATTTCTCCACTTTTACTTCTCTTTAATGTTTGGCACCTGGATGCATAGGCCTGTCTGTTGAAGTTGTTTTTTTCCTCTGGAGCAGGACTTCACTGCTGGTAGTTGGGGTCTATTGGTCACATTGGTCTGGCAATCCTCCCATTTTATTCCACAGATTCAGTGTAGGCTCTGGTGAATGTTCTCAGGGATTGTAATGTCACATCTGTAGACAGTCCAGGTTTAGCTATAGTGGAGGAGGGTGGGTAACACAATAGCCTTATAAACCTGGATCCTTGTTGACTTTGAGGTTCTGCTTGTCAAAGACACATTGCTACAGCTTGAGGAAGAGGTGGCAATTGCACAGCTGACTTGGTACTTGACTTTCTCATTGTACCGGACCCTTGGGAAAGCTGAGTTCTGAGATATTGGAAGTTCTTCCACCCCTGATGCAATGTAAAAGGTGTGGGGAATGCTCAACTGGCCTGAGGAAGATTGTTGGAGAAACTTTGACTTGGCAATATTTAAGGACAGACCAAATATCATAAAATGAGCTGTTAAAATGTTCTGATGTCCTTTATTTGTGGGTACTGAGTCATTGCACAGCAGCCATTTCAAGTTGATATTTGTGGATGTCAATGAATGTGAGTTTGGTTTTTGTCCAGATGATTTTTGATGGTGACATCAGAGGGTAGATCGTCTCAGATGAGATGGATGATGACATATAGGTAGGTGGTGAAAAAGATGAGGGTTATCACACAATATTGCATAAACCTGATCTGGATGCAAGCCTCCACTCAGTACAGTGGCATTCAAATTATGATGCAGGAGTCTCAGGATGGTGATAACTTGCAATGGGCAATCAAAAGACTAGCAAACAATCCATAGGGAATTAAACACTTTGGTTAGTTCAATGAAGAAAGTGAAAAATTCTACATTTTGCTACTAATATTTTCCTAGATGTACCTAGCCATGAGGATCATGTGTCTGTAGTACCCAGGATGGTCAGAAGCCACAATGGGTTTCAAGACGGAACTCTACAATGACAAGATGAAGGAACTCCAGGAAGATACAGGCCAGGGTCTTCCCTGTGATGAACAGGGGGAAATCCATCTTACATTTCCAGTATCAGGTTAAGCCCCTTCTTGTAGATAGATATTATGATTGCATTCTTGAAATTCTTAGGAAGTCCCCTTCACCTCAGATACAGTTGATGGTGTCATGACTTGAGCTGACAGCCACGGCTTTGTCGACCTCTTAGTCTGTACACTATCTGGACCACAAGCTTTGTTGATCTTCATCTGTCAGATGACCTGCTTAAGCTCTTTAAAATTTAAAAAGACACTGTTTTGTTGAAGATATAATACTATCCTCAAGTTAGAGTTAGATTTGTCAAATAGGGAATAATCCTTTTATTCAGTAAGAGAAAGCTTTTCTTTCCCCAAACTGCAAGGGACACCAAGTTCAAAATGTCAGACCTATTGTGGTAAAATGACAGTTCTGGCGCACAAGTATGCAACTGAGAACTATAATTCCAACATATGGGACTACATTAACCAGATAGTCAAAGGTTGCAGATTGAAAATGCCTATGGGCCCTAGCTTGGGGAGCATATTCCTAAAGAGTGGCATCACTGGAAGAAAACCCATAATCCTTTAACTCTGGAGGCAATGAAACAATTCTAAAGTCTGTATTTTGCCAGATATTTTTAATGAAATACGTTTTCAGCTGAAAAGTTAGTGTTTAACCTTTGGAAAGATAATTATTATGTCTGCTTAGGATCTGGCAAATCAGCTTAAATTTTGTTAAATAAACTAAATTTGTGTCATCAACCCTATTTCTAATCCACTTCATTACAGACATTTGTGGGTAAGAATTTTTGTGCACTAAGTTGCATTGATTTTTTTTTAAAAAACAGCAACAGTGTATGTGAAAGTTTCTCACTTCTTACCCAGAAGAAACAGAAAACAAAATAAATTGAGAAAGATCAGATATCACACAATAACCTGAAGCAGCAAATCACAGTCAATAGCATCATTCATCTGTTGTAATTTGTATGTCACCTCTTTGTCTCACTACATGAGCTCAGTACAGCATTCTAACCACAGGATCAGAAATAAATTTAACTAGGAAGGCTCTCACTAACTCTGAGATGGCACAAAACGAATGATCAGAAAAAACATGGACAGCAAAGGGAAGAATGTTAGAATCTGAAGCGAGGAAGATGAATACTTCTTGAATGAACGAAAGCTTTGATATTCAGCCATAAGCACAAGTTAAAGTTGCCTCTTCCGGCTTTGGAGTCCAGGTATGTTTTACTGGACATAGATCAGAAATCAGAAGTTGGAGAATTTGTGATTTTATGAACCTGCATATTTGGGGTTTTAAATGGCCAGCTGCCTCTGTAAATGTATGTGCAAAAACCAGCCTGACTGCCCTCCTATTCCTGCAATAGTGGGAAAGGCCTTGTTCAGGGTGGGGCTTGTAAATTTGGGCAATTTCCATCATTTTCAGGAAGGCAGGGAGGTTCTACACTGTAGAAATACAACTCAAAATTAGCCGAGTTGATCCATTTGGATCAATTCGTCTAATTTTGAGTTGTATTTCTTGCATTTTGTGCTGAAAGGCAAAGATTAAAAAAAAATGTCACCTTTTTATCCTCACCTACTTTGACATCTGCAATCATAAAACTGAGAGAGAGAAAGAGAGAGAGAGAGAGAGAGAGAGAGAGAGAAATGAATAAGTTTTCACTATTAACTTCTAAAGAGTCCATTCTTTGAGAATTATATGAGCTACCTAGATGCTATAATGTCTGGAAAATGTAAACACTGCTCCAGATGATAATATTCTGATGTTAAATGTTGCTTGTTTTAAAACAGACACTTCATAAAATCTGAGGAATGATTTTCTAAGGGTGCCTTTTGCACATATGCAGCACCATCTTCTGTGTGCTAGAGTTTATATTTAGAGGCTGAACCTCACTGAGTGATGCTGCTGACAGGTTAAACCAGGTGGCATTAGAAGTGGAAAAGAAATATTGCTCTTCCTTTTAAAACGTGACATCTGGCCATTTAAGAAAGATCCATTCTTTCAAAATATCTGGAGGGGGCAATGTATGTATTTATATATCTAATAATCGGCAGGAGAGGAGAATGATAAATCTGAGCTCCCTATTGTTTTCAAGAAATAGCTTTGCGTTTCCTGCTGTGATCTTTGGGACAACGTGATGGTGTCAAGACTGCCTATGTGTGTGAATTCTCTCCTAATTATAGCATTGGATTCGAACAATCTATAAATTGTAAGCCTAAATACTCAGTTCGAAAAATAATTCAAACTGTTCCTCACCAGCAATTACGTGTTGAGCAGAGCAAGAGTTTTGGAGGATTCATTATTTTTCTGTTGAAATGTTTTTGTTATGTTACTGTCATTCAATCAAACAACAAAGAAAAATCCTCAGGCACTCATGTAAAATTTGTCAAAAATTGAAAAAGTTTAGAGTTTTTGTACCCTCATCATTTGACACTGACAGAAATGTCTATTATTCTCATCTTTTCACATTGGTTAAAGTAATCTGAAAAACAGTTAAACAGGGATAATTGACAGCTGCTCTTCATTATATATTTATCTATACCCCTACATCTGAGAGCTATTGTGGCACTGCGGCAGTGTACCCACTTCTGAACCTTGTGGCCTTGGTTCAAATCCCACCTGTCCCCAATGCGTGTGATAACACATCTGAATGGTTAGGTTAGGAAATGTCAGTATCTGTTGACACCAGAAATGTAGGCAACAGCACATGTGCACTAATAGGAAACATTCATGCACAGGACTCTAGACTAACTATATCATCTCATGAATGTCATTTGCATTGGCCATTCTATGTCTGCACTGAGATGAAATGCAAACTTTGAAACAGGGAGTGAGAACAGGATGGCTTGTAAATGTCAGATGCTAATATTCATTGATGTAGGAGCATGTGGCTTATGTCCATTGTGTGTGCCCGAGATGTCACTGCCCTGTGACCAACCCAGAAACCTTTAGACAGAAGCGGCAAGTTCAACCAGTCAAGAACCTGCTCTGGTTTTCATATTAAATTTTCCTGATGGGTAGTTTAAATGGCAAGTTCAGTAAAATCACAACTCATGGTGATTTGGACTGTTAGCAAGATAGTTTACAATCAATAACCAGCATCAATTTAGCAACTCACTGTCCCTGGCCAGAATCTCACCACACTGCTTGAGCAATGGAGAGACTTAACAATGAGATGTTCAACAACCATCAATACAACCATCTCGCCAGAGCCCACATCCCTCAGAAACTGTTAAGATTCCACCTATTGTTTCTGGCACAATATACCTTTTGAAATATTCCATCTGGAGATAATTTTTCCAATTCAAAATCTCTTAGGGGGTAAAAAACTTTATTGCAGATCCCAATTTTTTAGCTAGTAAAATTTGACCAAATTCCTTTAATGGTCTGAAATGGTCTGAAAGTTGAGAATTTAGTTTGACAATAAGTTTGACTGGGGTAGGTTTGCCTAGATGAGGGTTAAACATAGCACAACAGTCCACAAGGGCAAATGAAAATGTTGTACGGGAGTTGTTAAGGAACTAGGATATAAAGCAAAGTTAATGCAGCTGTTACCCTGGGTAATGGTGCTTGCTCCATCCCTGGAGCAGACCTGTACATTGAGCCTGCAATGTGTGTATACAGACATAAATTTTGTTCTTTTTGAGACTAAGTTTAAAGATGTAAAGGCAGGAGGCAATTCTGTTTGAGGGCAGAGAGGGGACTTTCTGGCTGATTGTGTTTCAGCACGTTACATAAGCAAACACAGATAAACTACCAAATTTTATCATCAGGCAAAGAAAAGCTTTCCACCCGAACTAACTTCAACCTTCTAGGCTACAACCTCCAGCTGCTGCATTTAAGATGCATCCAGACAGCAATTCACGTTTTGTAACCAAGGAACATCACCCAAGTTCTGTTCATCATCCCCACCAGCTTTAGAGATCTCAGACCAGGCCAACAGTAGCACCAGGCTTTAGGCTATTCCTCCCCAGTGATTCAATTGAAGGCTGTCCCTGGAGAGAATGGAAGTTCCTTTCCTTATGGATAGCAACAAGAGGCCATTCTTACTGACCAACACAGCCCAGACAGAGGTGGCTGTGGGGATCCTTGCTCATCAGCAGCTCATGGAAACCTGGTCCCAATACTGTAAGAGGATGAATGATCTCCTGCACCTTGTTAGTGCCACTGTTTACTCAATGTTTCATGCTGCTATCAATGGAAGTTAGCAATATGAGTGTGCCACTGCAGAGGACTGTCACACAAGACTTGCTGCCAGGCATCTCCATCAGATACCTCATGCATTCACTATCTGTCATTTCATTGCAGTTACCAATGTCACACTAATTGCTTCACAGTGGTGTTGCCTTTCACCCATTTGCCAGGACTGTCAATTATCACATGAAAGGAGATATAACACTCAGCAGTTTAAGCACCATTAATTCTCCGACCTTTCTTCAACACTGGAGAATGTACACAAATGTTACTTTCCTACCAAAGGTTTACATGGGACAAAGACAGCACTGCAAAAGGTAGATTTGGGATGAACAATTTACAGGTAAATCAGGCACACATATACTAATTTATTCTTTTCACAACTGTAGCTCTCTGATGACACTGAACCAACTTTTATTCAGAATCCTTAAATAATTCGTAGCATCCCCAAACAACATTCTTCTTACTAGTAACACGCATAGCCAGTGTCAGTGCTGGGGATTGGCATCTTTACCTGCATCAATCAATGCATGTCCAGTGCTGGGTCTACCTATTCTATTTGCTAAAGTTTCTGAATGGTTGTCTCCTGCAGGAGAAGAAAATACCAATTAAACACAAATGTGCCCTAGGTGGTAGTTGTTGTGGTTTAGTCGGGTGGGGGTGTCAGGTTTGGTGGTCCCCAGACATAAGATTTCTGACTGCATCCCTACTAAATTTTCTTTCCAGGACCTCTGAGAGGCAGCTCACGGCATGAGAAAATCTTTGCATTTCCCGTGCAGCATCTGGATCGCATTTCCAAACCAGGATGAAGAAAAAAATGAATCTGAGCCCCCAAACACTACCAGCAACTCGAACCGCACCTCCAGGGCATGAACAGTTTTGAACTTCAGAAGATGCAGCACTAAGGCTCTCTCTCTCCAACAGTGCAGAGACGTTTAGCTCAGTGGGTAATCTATCTGAAGTAGACTTGGTGTGAGATTCTATGAGCACAGAACTAGCAAAGGGTACAAATAGAATTGGAACAAAACAAAAGGCAAGGTCTCTGACACTTGGAGGGCTGCCAGACAATAGGCCTCTGCTGAACCCAGTACAGGTGATGAGCTTCTGGACTTGGCCATTAATGGACTGAAGGAGATAGTGAGATAGCAGTGGAATGTACGGCAGAGTCTCAGAAATCACACGTAGTCTGGAGTGAAGGGCTGAGGAGTTGTCCCAATGATTTTGATGTGTGCCTCTGGCATATGAGGGCATGGATATCTCAATGGAATGGCTCATGGCTGCCCAGGAGAACCTTCTCCTGGTTTTGAATCTTGAGATTTCCTCCATTTTCAGTCAAAACACCTATGAGTTAAGCCCAGCTGGTCTGCTCTAGTCAGATTTGCTGGCAAAGGCCAGTTTAAACAAGCAGGAAGCCGGAAGACAGGCTAGTTGACCTGTTTAGGTATCACCCAGCCCTTACTCCACCACAGGAGGAGCCACAGACAAGTTTTGGTGCAATATAGAGGCTGTGTGTGCATTGAAACCCTGAAGACAGGTTCCTCTATAAACTGTTTTCGGGTAACAGTGATCACCTGATAGGTGAGATTTACAGCATTGTGGTGAATGGAAGCAATGGATTAGTTCAAAGTTGTACAGTTTTGAATCAGGTAGAAAAGCTTCAGGATCAATGAGATGTGACAATACCAAATGCTGTTACATTTAAAGAGAAACAGAAGACAATTAAGGAAACTGTATAAAGGTATAACACAACACCAATCACATCTCGAACACTTTAAAGGTAAAGTCAGAAATTTAAATTGTGGAAAACCACCATGAAAATAATCACTCTAATAATACACAAGATAACAATTCACCTTTAAGTCAAAAAAATCAATCATTCGACCAAATCTCTGTCATGCTACACCATCATGAGAGCCCGAGAATTAGTAGGACATCAATATGGACTCAAACGTTTGAACGGAGAACAGATAACTGATTTCTGTATATATACCCTACAGACGCGAGTAATAGTCAAACTTTATTGACAAATATTTAAGATTAAGTTTATGGGGTGAACTATTACATGGATGCTACTTTTGAGGAGCTGAAATTCATGCCCATAAAAATTCATACCGTATCATTAGCAGAAGCCCAACTGACTTCTGAATGAATAAACAACAAAAACACAATGAACTTCGGTAATTCTGAAAACCCGGGCCAGCCGGCACACTGACTCGTAAATGTTGATCTGTTATCTATAAAGGATTTTTACATGAGATAAATGGAAAATTCCAAATTTTTTGACCAAAAATAGGAAGACAATCTTTCCATGAGTTCGACAATTACTTGAGTATATACACTAGTTGGCACAACTACCTACATATGTATACTTACTCACATTATTGTTGACAAAAAGGGCAGCTGCATATCACTTCAAAGGAATGTGCAAACAATATACAGTACCTCAAAGAGGAACAGGATATAAAGCATCAATTCATCATTTGGTGAGGTTGTTCCTGTGAGTCATGGTATTTGCTGAATCCTTAGAACGGTCCTGACAATTCAGTCACCCTATAAAATCTAGTTGTACTCTTCAAATTTAAAAAAACACTTCATGCACTTTACCAATCCTATGTGCGTGCGTGTGTGTGTGTGAAAGAGAGTGAGTGAGTGTGAGAGTGTGAACTTAAATGAAAAACTCAAAAAACAGGCCAACAATAACTCTCAAGTGACTTTTGGAGTTTAATTTTGAGTATCTTTCAAAGATTAAAATTAAACTTCTCACAACCTAAACACATGCCCAAACTACATTTGGAATGTAAACAAGAGAAAGTACCAGAGCTGAAAATGTGTTGCTGGAAAAGCGCAGCAGGTCAGGCAGCATCCAAAGAGCAGGAGAATCGACGTTTCGGGCATGAGCCTTTCTTCAGGAAAGAAGGGCTCATGCCCAAAATGTCGATTCTCCTGCTCTATGGATGCTGCCTGACCTGCTGCCCTTTTCCAGCAACACACTTGCAGCTCTGATCTCCAGCATCTGTAGTCCTCACTTTCTCCTCGAAGAGAAAGTACCACCCAGGCAGAAACGTCCAATATAATCTTAGTTCAGTGCTTGGGCAACAATGATCGACCTCCACATAATCTTCAATAACAACTGTTAAATGCTAAAAATGGGAGATCTAAGGTTTGTTTTTCCCAAACACTCCAAGAAAGAAGAACTTTAAGTGCGAAAATGGTCACATTGTGCAAAGCCTACAAATCAACTATTTGATGAAAAATGACTTCTTGGAGTAGGTAATGCTGTCTACTTGTGTATGCTTACCTTTCCTGCTGATACCAGAGCAAAAGTAGCAAAACCGATCAAGAAATAACTAAATTAAGAACATCTGGAATGGAATGCTTGTCATTGATGATGACCATGAAATCATTTAAAAAATCATTTTAAAAATCTCATTGGTTCATTAACATCCTTTAGGGAAAGAAATCTATCAGTCTCACCTGTCTGGCCTATATTTGACACATCTCCAGATCCTCAGAAAAATGTTTGACTGTTAATGGTCCTCTGAAATGGCCTCTCAGTTTAACGGCAATTAGGGATGGGAAGGAAATGCCAACCTTGAGCCAATTGCGTAAATTCCAATGAGGACGTTTTAAAAATCACTCAAAATTTGCATGGATGTTTCAGTTTATTTTCTTGCAAATTCAGAGTTCATCTATCAAGTTAATCTAATGTAAGAGTAATTTAATTTTAGTGAAGTAAATAGCAGAAGCTGAATCACTGATAAATGGTGTGGCAGATCTTTTAGCATTAGTAAGGTGTTAATGAGAAACATAGCAGAGTTATGACATTTAAAATACCAATACTTTTTTTTAGTCTATAAGAAAATATACATAAAAGATATGATTGGTATTTCACTGCCGACGCAGCTGCATGAATAAAAAGTGGTTACAGAACCTTTAACTGTAACAAGTTTAGGGTTGGGATATTTAAATTTTGCAATGATTTTAAAACTACTTAAACAATGTGCACTTATCGAATGTGTGAAGAAATAAAATACTACAGATAATAATCTTTTCTGTAGATTTCATAAAACAAATTACATTTTCTAAGAACCTGGGTATAAAACAGTGTTTAAGGAAAGACGTATTTTACTGCAACCTGAATCTGGTTCTATTGCTTTTAATTTAATTGAACTTTTATGCGCCATTGGTTTATTACTAGAGATACAGAGAGATTGTCAGAAATCGTTTCTAGCATTCTCTAACGATGATCTGTGCTTCTTCAGCTCTTCATATGCATTCAATTTTCAGCTAATTTAGACCTTTGGCAGACCAATGAAACGTAATACAGAAGTTGCAAGCACGATTAGCTGATCAGCATTATTTGAGGGTCTTAGCAGAAAATGATGGATGATGGCTGTTTTGCTGTCACTCTCAGCATACTTTGAAAGAGAGAATGTCAGGAGTGGGAGGAAAGTAAATGAGACATTTAATCCATACCTAGAACTCAAAGACCTGACAAACCGCAGATCTTCAAACTGACTAATTCTCTTCTACTTGAACTGAAGATCCATCTGTTGTTAATTAAATTGAGTCTGAGGTTCAGAGAAATCAGCAATACATTAATGATAATTCCTCAATCTTGTGGCATGTCAAAGTGCTCTTGTGTTCTAGGTAACTACTACTTAGGTTGTGAATATTGTCTAAAATTTGTGTGCAGAATTCTGCACATGATACAATACAAAAACTACTTCATGATATCATTACACATGGAATCAATGACAGCTGGAATAACTTGTATTTATATCGCACCTTTAATGTAGTAAAACGACTGATGGCACTTTACAGAAGTGTATAAAAAGAATTTACACAAATCACAGAGGGAAATATTAGGCCAAAAATTAGAAGTTCGACCCAAGCAGTAGGTTTCTAGGAGCATCTTAAAAGAGGAGACAGAGGAAAAGAGACAGCGAGACATTGGAAGGGAATACCAAAATTTAGGGCCTAAGCAGCAGAACTTTAATGGTAGAGTCATTAAAATCAGGAATAGTCAATAGGCTGTAAAATGCAGGTATCTAGCAACAGTTGAGAAGAGGCAGAACATTAGGAAGGTTGCACAACATTGTAGACAGATAATGGAAAGGACATACAACAACTTAAAAATTGGAATGAGGATTTTAAAATTGCAGCATTGCTAGATCAATGGCCATTTATGGTTAACAAACACAGAGGAATTGAACTGAGAGAGGAGTGAAGTTGGCAACATACAACATTTATGATAGTGAAATATAAGTAGGTAGTTCATACAATGGTTTCTGTCTCCTAAAAAGAAGTTTTTAAATGTCCACCTCTGTATGGTCGAACAGAATTTAGAGACAGAGAGCAGAGAGACAGAGACAGAGAAAGACAGACAGAAAGCAAGCCTTGTCCTTGTAGGTGGAAATGGACATGTGGCTGGAAAGTGCTGCCTAAGAATCTTTGGTAAATTTCTATATATTACTGACAGCTACTAATGAGTATCGGTGATGGATTCAACAGGTCACAGATTAAATGACTTGGAGTTTGACAGCCCAGTGGTAAATGATTTGAGGGAGAGATTTTTTCCTCGTGTTAGGCACAGAAAGATGGGGGTTTGGGAGTTTGGAGGGAAATGTAGATCGAAAATGTTAGAATGGAGCAATCAGAAACTGCATCAGTGGTTGTAATGGCAGAGGTTTCGAACTGCAAGAGGTAAGAAGGCCAAGTAGATGGCCATATATTTGTGTAGGAGTGTTTATATACAGGGTAATGACAATGACTGCAGATGCTGGAAACCAGATTCTGGATTAGTGGTGCTGGAAAAGCACAGAAGTTCAGACAGCATATATAACCAGATATTTAAAAGAAGGAAGAGCAGCCAGGCATCAAGATTCTTTGAAGAGAAAGGTGCAATCACTCTTCATCCATGTCTCTGCTAGGCTAAGATATCAATATATTCATCCATAATAAGCTTATAGATGACAGTTTTTATTAGCCAATGAACATATATTTGGGAGGTACCTGTGGAGGAATGCAGTTTATCATTATGTTGATAATTAATCTAAGGAATCAGTTTTTCCCATGTTCTGAGAATTACATAATTGCTTATTTATAACAGAATTAACTGGAAATATTCAAAAGACAAGTACATTTTGGCAGAGGTCTAGCAAAGTATTAGCTACAATAGATGAATGTATTTTCATACCTAACATAAATTATCTGAATTTACCACTTAATGAGGAAATGTATCACAAACCCAATATGCCAAATGTATAAAAGTGAAAATGGTATGAAGTACAACTTGAATCATTGTCTTCAAGGCTGTGGGTTAACACAGTACTGTGAGACACAGCGAGCACTACTGCTGACATTTCCAGAGGGACACATCACCTATCACTGTTAGTTTGTCACTTGGTTATGAAGTGGAAAAGTTTCAGTTCACTGCATTGTCATTCTTTAGATTGGAATTCTTTTGACAAGGCAGCCTTCTTATTAAAGTAGTTTTAATTTTATTTATCAATCAGAAAATGTAAGTAGCAAAAATGAACTTAAAATTTGAAAAACAACACACTGAAATTACTGAAAAAAGAAACGGAACCAATCATTATTAATGCATAATAAATCCCAACAATTCATATCATGAAAGAATTACACTGTAATTTGTAAATTGTATAGATTGTTGACTGATTTTTACTTCTCATTAGCCTTTCAAAAACGAGAGCCAGTAAATTACTGGATTTGTGTGTAAATATAAACAAATCGCACTCCAGAAAGTTAGGCCTGGCACTTCCAATCATAAGGACCCTGTTAAAGACAAAATTTATGGTCCCATCATGCTACTCACCCTCAATGACACAGAAAGGGCACACATGAGAATGTGGAGCCTCACTTGTGCAAGTCGTGAATTGTTCCAAGAGGCTACTTACAATAAGATACTTTTGCTTAATTTTCCTTTCTGATTCTCTGAACTTTCTTTCTTAATTCGGTAATTTTCCTGCGTCTGTGTAGGTAGTAACTACAGATTTGCTGATTTAGCCAAAATAGGAAAGAAAAATGTATAAAGCTTGACCTTTTGTAATATCAATGTATTGATCATATCTTAAGTGTTTTCTGAACATGTGTCTGTGTCTATAAATTGTACTTAACTGGTGACATTGGCTGCCTGAAGTTCTGATTTAGAACAGATGTAGGGCAGTTGCTGTGTGATTGACCATTTGAAAATGTGATTGATCACACCATGATCACATTATGCTACAGAAATATCATCTGGTTGATTAGATGACACAAAAACAGCAAGGAAACAGCAATGAGCAAGCTGGCCCAAGGCCAAGCATTGCTAAAACCCAAAGATAAGCCTCCTTCTGGAGAAAACAAACAGATATCCTAATAAGCAAAAGATCAATGACTATGGTAAGTGACACAATTGTGGTGTTTAATAAAAGACTACATTTGTTACTCCTTATGTATTTCTCTATTTAAGGGGAGGTGATGGTTTAGTGGTATTAACACTACCAGTGACGCAGGTCATGTTCTAGGGACCCAAGTTTGAATCCTGCCATGACAGATGGTGAAATTTGAATTCAACAAAATATCTGGAATTAAGAGTCTAACAATGACCATGAATCCATTGTCGATTGTTGGAAAAACTCACCTGGTTCACTAATGTCCTTTAGGGAAGGAAACTGCCATCCTTACCTGGTCTGGCCTACATGTAACTTCAGACCCACAGCAATGTGGTTGACTCTTAACGGCCCACTGGGCATTTAGGTATGGGCAATAAATACAGGGTAAAAAATGAGGTCTGCAGATGCTGGAGATCACAGCTGCAAATGTGTTGCTGGTCAAAGCACAGCAGGCCAGGCAGCATCTCAGGAATAGAGAATTCGACGTTTCGAGCATAAGCCCTTCATCAGGAAATACAGGCCTAATCAGCAAGGTCCTCATCCCAAGAATGAATAATTAAAAAAAGATCGTTTCTTATGAGAATGTTTGCAAATGTACAGGAAATCCAAAATGGCCAGGTACTTTTGGTGTTGAAAGTGAATATAAAAGGCACAAACAGATTTTATTCCACAATACTACCTTCTCTCTGATCAGACTATAATAGCTATGTCCATGCATTTTTGTTGAATGATACAAGCAATATGATATAGTAAATAGACATTAGACAATAGGTGCAGGAGTAGACCATTTGGTCCTTCGAGCCAGCACCACCATTCATTATGATCATGGCTGATCATCCACAATCAGTATCCTGTTCCTGCCTTATCCACATAACTCTTGATTCCACTATCTTTAAGAGTTCTATCTATCTCTTTCTTGAAAGTATCCAGAGACTTGGTCGCCATTGCCTTCTGGGGCAGACCATTCCATATATCCACCACTCTCTGGGTGAAGAAATTTCTCCTCAACTCTGTTCTAAATGGTCAGCCCTTATTTATAAGCTGTGCCCTCTGGTTCTGGACTCATCCAACAGCAGAAACATGTTTCCTGCCTCCAGAATGAACAACCCTTTAATAAACTTATACGTCTCAATCAGATCCCCTCTCATCTTTCTAAACTCAAGTGTATACAAGCCCAGTCACTCCAGTCTTTCAACAAATAAAAGATGCAAGCTATTCTTCTGTTTAAATAAACTCCAATTATATATATTCTGTTACTGTTTCAGTTATGTGTTATCAGTGGACACCATTTTTAAACAAATACGCAAACTGAATTATATCTCATCCAAGACATGTAAGGTATAAGAATGCAAAAAAAGTCCTTCTTTAAAATAATAAAAAACACAAATACTGATTAAAATTATTGCCTTGTTGTTGATCTTTGTTTTGTAATTTATTTTTATTTGTGTTTCTGTTGCTTTATTGCAGACTAAATAATGTAAATTGATGTATTTTGACAAGAAGGCTGCCTTGTCAAACCAAATAAAGATTTATATTGTGAAAGATGTCAGTGTTACTTAACTGAAAATTTACAAAAAAAGGTTCTGGAAAGCTTGAGCTTATTTCGGGCCAACCTTCACAAGAAGCTTGTAATTCAGTCTAACAGAATTCTAATTAGCAGATGCACATAGACTTCAAACATTTCACAAAAGCAAAACCATCAAAGGATGAAACCTTTTCTGCAGGTAAAGCTGTTCCCATGCATCAACAGTATTTGAATAGTCAAAGTAATAACATTAATTGTTTCACAGAAATATTATGGTCAAATCCCTTGCTCTAATATACTGCAGATTAAATAGATAAGGAACATATACCAAAACATTTCCAAGTCATATATATATTCTGTTACAGATTGAAAGCAGGGTTGGAGAAGTGGTACAAGGGCACAATTAAATGTGCAGGTTGTAATGGAAAATAATGTATTTATATATCTCAGGAATCGCTAATGTGAACTCAGTGATCATAAGTAGTCTTTGTGGGTAATATTGATGCAGTGTGATGGAGCGCTATTACATTGAGAACCCCTGGCAATTTAACAAGATATTGGAGAATGTATTGGAGCATGAGAAAAAAGTGTATGCCTTAATAATAAACATGTAAGAAACAATTATTCACATGATGAATTCTTGCCCAAATTGTCAATACTAAAATCTCAACAAACTAACAAAGCAAATTTGCAGTATTTTCCATTTCTAATTTCGGAGTTATAGAATTTGGTGTATTTCTCCTCTAATTTTAGGAATACATTTTAGTTGTCCACAATGAATCGAAGCTGATTGAAAATAGGTGCCAAGAGATCTTCCCATTCAATTTTTTAAAAAAATGAAAATCTTGCTTATGTGTGTTTTTAAGGCCAGATTTCAAATCATCATTCCATTCCTAAGGACTTGTTTATGTACAGAAATCAAGCACTATCATTTGGATTCATTGACACAATAGCTAAATTTAACAGGTATGAAAATTGGTCTGCATTGTGTAACATCAGCTAAAAATTGGTAATAAAGTCAGAAAGTGCTGGAGAAAATCAGCAGGTCTGGTTACATTTGTGGAGAGAAAGCAGAGTGAACATTTCAGAAGGTTCTGAAGAAGGATCGCTGAAACTGAAACATTAACTCTCCTTTCTCTCCACAGATGCTGCCAGACTTGCTGAGCTTATGCAGCATATCTGTTTTTGCTTCACATTTTTAACATCTGCAGTTCTTGGTTTTATTTTAGCTCAAAATTGGTATTTACCTTTCCTTACATCTTGATCTGCCCCAAACCTTTGATTGGCAACATCTTGTCACCAACATAGGCTGGTATTTGTTGCTGATTGCGATGGGACCTGTGGCATTTGAGGACATGGTAAACAGCAGAGGCAGATCCAAACAATGAAACCGAAGGAACCTCAGTGAGACACACAAGACTATACTTTCCTGCCAAACTGTGGGAAACTGTGCATGTCGGTTCCTCCTTCTGAGGAATATCCAAATGGTAATAAATTCAGCAACCCTTACCATGAAAGCAGTCAATTATAGTCAGACTGAGGAGAAGTTTTCTGAAGAGGATGGCAGTGCCCCTTTGTTGAAGTAGCTTTCTACACCCTGTAAAACCCATCAACATCTTGGAAGAGTCCTCTCAGCAGGAGGTCAGTGGGTTGGCTTGGCCAGTGATGCCCACGTCCCATTAATGATTTTTTTTAAAAACAGGCTACATGGCCAACAGGTGTCAATAGGCACTACACTGAATGGATTATCCTGTCACCCTTATGCCTCTCACAATACTGGGCACTCTTTTATTTCAGGTCTTCATGGTCCCCTCAATTTTGGGGCACTAGATCTCTGTTGTTTTCCAGCAATTCTCAACTCTGCTGAGTGGGGAGGCCAGTTGGAAGTTGCTGCAAAATGTTCCATTGATCTCCAATCCTTCTGATCAGCTTACCATCCTTTTAATTGAAATTGGTCAACAGGAAACTAATTCTTAATTTGTCAACTCTGGGAAGACCACATCTAATATTTCATCATAGCTACTTCCAGGTTGCTAATGCAATATTTAAGCTATTACTAATTCATAAGATTCCTTCATTTGCCAATAAAAGCTACACTCCCAATACAGCACTTGGGCAGCCTATTTTTTGTTTCACTTTATTGCAGTCTATAAGAAATGTTTATGAATGCTTCTAATCTCAAGTAATATATCAGAGCAAGGAATTCCTGACAAAAGTTGAGGGCAACACTCGAATTACATCCCATCCAGCAGAATTACCAAAAACCAGGAGCTGTATGTTGATATATTAACTTAGTATAAAATCACATACAAAAACTTTAAAGACAAACAAGGGAAGATAAAACTGATAAAAGAAAATGTAGAAATAAAGCATTCTAACTTTTTTATTATTTGAAACTATCCAACAAACCTACAATGTGAAATAATGAAATGAAAGTAAATTTTCAGTGCAAACAAGCTTATTTGGCAATAACAAATACTTTTTATGCTTTTTGGAATTTAGCCAGACCTGAATGGAAAGCCTTATCTTTTTCAGTGGGCATGTTTGTTGGCCATTGTTTGTAAGTACATTAAACTCATGCTATTACTTGCATTTCAATGCCAAGGTAATTGATGAGTAGATGTAACAAGAAAAGAGGTCAATCAGACAAGATTCCATGCATGAATGGATAACATAAAGTTGTTGTCTGACTTAATTATTATTTCCATATTCATGAATAATGTATATGATGTGATTATAATATATCTCTGGAAGTGAGTTGCGATGATTCAATTAAAGATCTCTAATGAGATCAATAATTGATGAAAAAGTTAATAAATGTTTTATAATTGCATTCTGCTGGAAATAGCACTTGATAAAAGAAAACCATCTCATTAATGCAGATATATCATTTAATATTTCTTGGGTGTCAGCAAAATGCCTTTAAACAGTACCTTTTAGTATAGCACAATGCCTCAAAAAAATCATAGTAAATCATAGTGGCAGAGTTATAGTACTAATTGCAAGTTTAGTCAAAAAGATGGTGATAGAGAAAGGTATAAGAAATACATAAATATAATTTCAAGGGGAGAAAGAATATGCAGATTAATGTTGCATGACAGAAGGGTGCACAAATGGGTCAAAGTTATCAAAGGTATTGGAGTGAGGCTATTTAGATATTTCAAAGCAATGACAAGGAACTCAAACTTAATGCATTAGAAGATGGAGTAAATGTAAGTCAGTGGAAACAAGGGGTTGGTGAACAAAGTTACCTAAAGCAGGACGGTAGGTAAATTAAGAATCTAGGTTTATGCCTTGAATGACAGGGCCCACATTTTAACAAAAATGGTGGCAAGAAGAGCTACCCCAAAACAGAGTATCTGTCGTTTTCATTAGGGGAGGATTTGGAATGGTTCACACCATATTTTTATTCGCAAAGGTAACTCCACAGTTTGAAGCTCAACTGCTTCAGTCAAATCCCATTTTCATTGGTGAGATGTCCAAAACATAACTCATGCCCTTTGGCCCATCAGGAGAAGGACTGAACGCACTAAAGTTCTTTGGGAAGATAAGGTATCCTTTTTGTAAAGGTCATGAACATCTTAGGGAGAGGTCAGATGTGCTTTTATGGTGGAAAAGTGCTCTTTCAGATTGTTAAGAGTAGATATGAGTGTGTAAATGATGGATACATCTACTGGAACTTGTAAGGGAACCTACAAGGGACAAGTGAAAGGAGCGTTCAAGAGGGCTGTTAAGGGAACTGTCATGCTGTAACAACTGGGCCTGTGGCTGCCTCTAAACATCCTCCAGGAATGACTGGCACAACTCCCATTAAACCCTGACATTTCCCAAATGAATATCACATCAGATTTGGGACATTGGGAATTTGACTCTGTGCTCTTGTTTCAGGAATAAAAAAGGAGGTGGGAATTTACAACTTAATAGCAATCAGTGGGAAGAATATAAAATTAAGTCATGAATAACATTGATTGGGGTTTTAAAAGCAAGTGGCCAGCAAGGGAGATTCAGCTCATGACAAGGGATTAAAATTACAGGCTGAAAACTAAGGTGGTCCTACTCTTGACATGGAATTGCAACATTTTCTGCAGAACTTCATTTTTTAAGCACTGCTTTGGAAGATAAGTTGGTGTCTCACGTGCACTACATTAAAAAAAAGCATGATTGCTTAAATTCTTACAATCTTAAACTTTATCTTGGTCTGAACCATACAAACACATCCAAATCATTTGTGTAGCCCTAAACGTTTCTGTGAAAGAGGATATCAAAATGCTTTGCACAAGTTTTTATTTAGTGTTATCCCTGCTATTTAGTTAAATGTGGCTATAAATTGCACAGAAGATCTTATAACAACAAGATGAATAACTAATTTGTTTATGTAGTAAGTGCTGGAATTGAACAGTATCAATGAAATTAGAAGAATTCCTCACCCTTTGGCATGTTGTGGCCTGGAATGTACTGTCCCCACATGAACAGACAGTCAGAGACTCAATTTAAAATCTTATCACATTTAGTAAAGTATTGCACTGGAGTGGCAGTTTAGATAAAGTGTTCAGTAGAATAGAGTGAACTCATAATATTCTAATTCAGAGACAAATATGCTAATAATTAAACCCAAGGTGATGTTAAATGCAATATTAAATACAATGTTTATTTGGAAAATCTCATTAAATATATCTACCATGCATATGAGAAATATTTTCCATATTATCTATTCATTATCTGTGAATCAGCAGGGCTGCTAGCTATAAGACCAAGCTACAGTGGAGAAATGGAATTGATTTTAAGTTTCTGGATTTTCTGACTGGAATGTTCTACTTAACAGGGATGTACAATTTTAATAATACGGTCACAGATTTTTGAATATGTTAAAAATACCCAAAAAGCTAAATATTCAATATTTTGTGAACATGCCCATATTACTATAATAGTTACAAATCTGATAAGTTCTAATTAATTTGGTTACAGTACGGATTTGTGCATTATTAAAGGATCAAATCTTAAAAATTGTGATTTTTTCTTCAAAAGCCAATAGTATTGTCTTCTCTTTGAGCAGCACACTGGTATGCATGTTTTAAGAATGCTGGTTAACATAGAACAACACAACAATAGTCGTATCAAAGTGTACGAGCTGTTAATATTGTTCATTTTATGTTGGCACTTACCGGTTTAAAGCAGAGCTGAGTTCCTCCAATTTTCTGAAGTCGCTCACATTTTCCAGTTTTGCTAGTGGCTCCATCCGCTTCACTATTACTTCCAGCATATCTGTCATTTTCCTCAGCACACGTGTCTCTAAACCAATTCCTTTGAATGCAAGAACAAATATTTTGTCAGTACAACGAAGCAACAATGTATCAAATGCAAAGAACATGGTACATCGGAGCTTTGGCTAGGCCGCACTGGAAAATGGGCTTGAGGAAATTTGAGAAAAATATGGACATGATCAGAAATATATTTCAAAAAGGGTGGTGTTGCTTGAATTTTGAAACTGGTTCCGGTGGCATGTTAATAAGATAATCAGTGAGCAGTTTTAAAACAATTGGCAAAAAAGAAGTCAGGGGAGATAAGGAGAGCTTTTCTTAAAACTTTGCTAATGGTTCTGATTTGGAAGGCACTTTCTGAAAGGGTGGTGAAAGTAGATTCAACAGTAACTTTCTGTAAGAAATCAGATCAAAAAAGGTTAAAAATTGGAGAGGAATTGGGCAAGAACAAGGTAATATGATCCATGGATAACTCTTTTAAGGAAATAACGTGGACATAATAGGTCAAATGATCTCCATTTTTGCTCGATTTCATATATCAAATTTTACAATTAAAAAGACCGTTAGATTGGAGTCACAGCATAAATTAAAAACGCGAAAGTTCTTAGACTTGACTTCAACTCTCCTCCAATTCACATGCAAGTACAACTGAGATCTGAGAAGGGATCATCAGCTAGCCTGGTCCCTAAAGGCAAGCTGACTATTGAAACAAATTAATGAAACTGACAGTGCTAAGTTAACATTTTTTACAAATTTAACTGTGGCCTGCTGATTTTCCCAAGTCTTGGGAAACCAGTTATAAGAATGAAGGCAAGCAAAAAACAGTTTGGGACAAAATATAAATGCTATTACAGCACTTACTTATGATCAAGAGGAATAGAAGTAATTCTCTCAGTTTCTCAAATTCACGCTCATCAAAACCTTCTCTCCCATAATGGTAAGGATCCTCCTACCATGGTTGGTGATCGATCAGGATTGGCAACTCTCTGAATTGGATGTTGTTTTGGAGTTGGGGAAGATCCTCCCCACAGTTGAAATGCCAATGACAAAACCAGGTCCTTGACCACCAGGATTGGTTAGAATAAACACTAACCATGAGATTGGGATTTTCTCCTCCCATACCCTGTCTACCCTCTCCTACCTGCTGATTTTAACCTACCCTCTGATATACCTCAGAGGGCACTCTGTGGTCATGGACTGGATTTATGTGAACTAAAAAAATTCCTCTGATGTTTTCCACGTATGGTTGGAAGAGACCCTCAAGGCACAAAACCTGTCAAGGAGAGTTCATTACTGCCTCCAGTTCTCATTCCCCTGCATGTTCTTCTTAGTGTTGAAGTCCATAACCAAAGTTAAAAATCACACAACACCAGGTTATAGTCCAACAGGTTTAATTGGCAGCACACTAGCTTTTGGAGCAACGCTCCTTCATCAGGTGATTGTCACCTGATGAAGGAGCGTCGGTCCAAAAGCTAGTGTGCTTCCAATTAAACCTGTTGGACTATAACCTGGTGTTGTGTGATTTTTAACTGTGTACCCCAGTCCAACACTGGCATCTCCAAATCCATAACCAAACTAAGCTTTGAAAATATTGTATTCAACTTCTGATTTTGATTTTTTTTTCCCCTAATAAGATAACATGAACCAAACCATTCAATCCTTTACCAACAAAATTCAAGGATCAAAATCTGATAAAACTGAAAATCTTTGAATCAAAAGGGTATGTTTATTTATTGATATTCACTCTGAAAAATGCCATATAGATTCTGAAATAAACCTGAATATCATAATAATATGGACTTTTTGTGCCTGGCTTAGCATGCTTCAGTTGCAAACAAGTGAAAACAAATGCCTGGTGTTGAACTGTTTGAACGTGACTTGCCAGCACCTAAACAGGCATTATCTCAATCTGTTTGGTGCAAATGCTGCTGGTGTACATTTCTATTGTACAACATGTTTCAGCTGATTTTGGCCTATGTTTGTAAGATTTAATAGAATACAGTAGAGCAGATTGAGAGTAGATCAGTTTGGACTTTATATGTGTCAGAGTTAAATCAAACTGCATGATGGAAAAATCTGCTGAGTACAGTCCTCTGCTGTAAATGATTTATGATAAACAAATCTAAACTTCAAACCAGCTATGGTCTACCAGCTGGTAGCACATGAGCCTCTGGCTACTCTGGTTAAATTAATATAAAAATTGATCAATACAGTAGATTAAAACATTTTTTCTTTTTAATCCGGTGTCAATACTTCACACTATACTTCACTGTACCTATTGATTTGCACAAAACAGTCCAAGAATGAAGAAGTATGCCCAGTGAACATAAGAGGAAACTAAAGGAAAAAATAAATGTAAAATGCACATATCTGGATGAATGTGATGAATGATGAGAATAATCTAGCAACCAATTTAATAGAAAAATCATTAGCATTATTCAAAATAAATTATATGTCTCAATGAGTTAATTCATGGCCTTTTTTCTCTTTGTTGTTTCTTATATATTCTTAAATACAAACCCTTTAAAGCAGGTCCTGTTAAAGAGAATGGCTAAGTAAAATTTATTCAGTGACTGAGATGATTCCTCAGGGCTTAAAAATGTGTTGCTGGAAAAGAGCAGCAGGTCAGGCAGCATCCAAGGAGCAGGAGAGTGGACTTGACCCCCCACTCCCCACCCCCCATACCCACAGCCCCCACCAACCCAACCTCCACTCCTGGCAGCTTCCCCTGCAACCGCAAGAAATGCAAAACTTGCGCCCACATCTTCCCCCTCACTTCCCTCCAAGGCCCCAAGAGATCCTTCCATATCCATCACAGATTCACCTGCACCTCCACACACATCATTTACTGCATCCGCTGCACCCGATGTGGCCTCCTCTATATTGGGGAGACAGGCCGCCTACTTGCAGAACGTTTCAGAGAACTCCTCTGGGACACGCGTACCAACCAACCCAACCGCCCCGTGGCTGAACACTTTAAACTCCCCCTTCCACTCCACCAAGGACATGCAGGTCCTTGGCTTCCTCCATCGCTAGACCATCACTAGACGCCTGGAGGAAGAGCGCCTCATCTTCCGGCTATGAACCCTCCAACCACAAGGGATAATGCAGATTTCTCCAGCTTTCTCATTTCCCCTCCACCACCTTATCTCAGTCCCAACCCTCGGATTCAGCACCGCCTTCTTGACCTGCAATCTTCTTCCCGACCTCTGATTTCTCTCTACAGATGCTGCCAGACCTGCAGAGCTTTTCTAGCAATTTCTGATTTTGTTTCTGAACATAATTTTAATGCCCTTGGGTTGTGAGAGGTGGTCTTAAGTGTAAAATATAATAATTTGGCTCTGACTCATCAAAGCATATTCTTAATCACAGTTTACGATAGTTACTCATCACAACAAGGTATGAATAGAGCCAATATTTGTAATATGCTACTTATCAGGCAATAACTAAATTAACTTAAGTCTTTAGGCATTGTTTATTGAACTGGTATAAAAGGAGTCACTCCAGTACTGCCATTACAACCCAATACCAGGATTTGCCAAATATGTTTTCTTTCATTCACTGGCAGGAAAACAAACTTTACTGTTATCACAGCAATTAGGAAATGCACCATTTCACCGGCCAAAACAATACATTATTTTTTATGGTCAAAATTCAATAAATGAATTGTTATATCTGAAATCTGTTCTTATTATCAACAAAGTTAATAGTCACCTTGAAATGAAACTGGAGTCATACCTTTAGAACATTTCGAATTCAGAAACTACAAAGCTAATTTCTCTCAGATTCACCAAAATGATCATTAACTGATGAGGGGATACAGTCATAGAATCATAGAGGTGTACAGCAGGGAAACTGACCCTATGGTCCAACTCGTCCACACTGACCAGATATCCCAACCTAATCAAGTCCCACTTGCCAACACCCAATCCATATCCCTCCAAACAGAAGGGTGGTAAGGGCAAGCCAGTGAACTATAGACCAGTGAGCCTGACGTTGGTGGTGGCAGGTTGTTGGAGGGAATCCTGAGGGGCATGACTTTGTGCATGGGAAATCATGTCTCGCAAACTTGATTGAGGTTTTTGAAGAAGTAACAAGGAGGATTGATGAGGGCAGAGCAGTGGACGTGATCTATATGGATTTCAGTAAGGTATCCGCCAAGGTTCCCCATGGGAGACTGGTTAGCAAGGTTAGATCTCATGGAATACAGGGAGAACTAGCTCAAAGGGAAAAAGCAGAGAGTGGTGGTGCATGGTTGTTTCTCAGACCCGTGGCCTGTGACCAGTGGAGTGCCACAAGGATTGGTGCTGGGTCCTCTGCTTTGCGCCACTTATGTAAATAATTTTGATATGAACATAGGAGGTATGGTTAGTAAGTTTGCAGATAACACCAAAATTGGAGGGGTAATGGACAGCGAAGAAGGTTACCTCAGATTACAACAGGATCTTGATGCGCCAATGGACTCAGAAGTGACAGATGGAGTTTAATTTTGGGACAGCAAATCTTAGGAGGACTTATACACTTAATGGTAAGGTCCCAGGGAGTGTTGCTGAACAAAGAGACCTTGGAATGCAGGTTCATAGATCCTTGAAAGTGAAGTCGCAGGTAGATAGGATAGTGAAGAAGGTGTTTTAGTCTGCTTTCCTTTATTGGTCAGAGTGTTGAGTACAGGAGTTGGGAGTCATGTTGCGGCTGTACAGGACATTGGCTAGTCTACTTTTCGAATTGAGTGCAATTCTGGTCTTCTTCCTATTGGAAGGATGTTCTGAAATTTGAAAGGGTTCAGAAAAGATTTACAAGGATTTTGCCATTGGAGGTTTTGAACTATAGGGAGAGGTTGAATAAGCTGGGACTGTTTTCCCTGGAGTGTTGGAGGCTGATGGGTGATCTTATAGAGGTTTATAAAATCATGAGGGGCATGGATAGGATAAATAGACAAAGTCTCTTCCCTGGGGTGGGGGAGTCCAGAACTAGAGGGCATAGACTGAGACAGGAAAGATATAAAAGAGACCAAAAAGGCAACTTTTTCACGCAGAGGGTGGTACGTGTATGGAATGAGCTGCCAGAGGAAGTACTGGAGGCCAGTACAATTGCAACATTTAAAAGGCATCTGGATAGATAAATGCTTAGGAAAGGTTTGGAGGGATATGGGCCAGATACTGGCAGGTGGGATTAGACTAGGTTGGAATATCTGGTCAGCATGGGTGTGTTGAAATGAAGGGTCTGTTTCCATGCTGTATATCTCTATGACTCTTTGACTCTAATCATATATTCATCCAGATACCTTTTCAATGTTGCTATTATACTAGCGTCCACCACTTCATCTGGCAGCTCATTCCATATACGTACCACACTCTGCACGAACATGCAGCCCCTTAGGTCTCTTTTACATCTTTCCCTTGCACTCCAAGGTCTCCTTGTTCAGCAACACTTCCCAGGACATAACCATTAAGTGTATAAGTCTTGCTAAGGTTTACTTTCCCAAAATGCAGCATCTCACATTTATCTAAATTAAACTCCAACTGTCACTCCTCATCCCATTGGCCCATCTGATCAAGATAACGTTGTAATCTGAAATAACCTTCTTCACTGTCCACTACACCTCCAATTTTGGTGTCATCTGCAAACATACTAACTACACCTCTTTGCTCACATCCAAATCATTCATATAAATGACGAAAAGTCATGGACCCAGCACCGATCCTTATGGCACTCCACTGGTCACAGGCCACCAGTCTGAACACTCCACCACCACCCTCTATCTTTTACCTTTGTGCCAGTTCTGCATCCAAATGGCTACTTCTCCCATTATTCCATGAGATCTAACCTTGCTAACCAGTCTCCCATGGGGAAATTTGTCGAACATCTTACTCATATGCTTTATTGATATATGTCTCTTGATTAAACTTAAAAATATAAGCTATAAGTATTAAATTAACCTGAAGCAGTGTTTTGTAGAGGAATAAGACAGTGGTATTTTCTGGGTCTATAGATTAGTAGAAGCAAAAATGGCCCTTTGTAGAGTGACATGCTCTTCTTATGGGATTTGGGAGTTTAGGGAGACGTTACTAAGGGTTATATCTGCAATAAGTGTCGTTGGATGTGAATCCTATCAGATCAAATGGATCAGTTGGAGAGACAGCTAGAGGTAATGAAGAATTTACAAAAGCAAGGGTGGGGGGTGACAGATGGCAGTTATAGGAAGGGAGAAAAGTCACAGATACAGTCACTTACATGGGTTAACTCCAGGAAAGGTAAAAGAGGTAGGCAGGTAGTGCAGGAGTCCTCTGTAGCCTTCCCCATTTCAAACAAGTATGCTGGTTTGGAAAAATGTAGGGAGTGATGAATTTTCAGGGGAATGTAGCATGAACAGCCAAGTTCCTGGTTTCGAGACCGGCTCTAATGCAATGAGGGGTATGTCAGGTTCTAAGAGATCGACTGTGTTAGGTCTAGTTCGAGGCACAGTCAGACGTTTTGGTGGCCAGCAGCAAAAAAATCAGAATGATGTGTTGCCTCCCTGGTGCCAGGATCAAGGATGTCTCAGAGAGGGCGCAGGATGTTCTCAAAGGGAAGAGGGCCCAGCAGGAGGTCATTGCATACATTAGAACCAATGACGTAGGAATGGAAAAGGATGAGATTCTGAAGGGAGATTACAGAGAGTTAGGCAGGAATTTAAAAAGGATGTCCTTGAGAGTAATAATATCTCAATTACTCCCAGTGCTTTGAGCTAGTGAGGGTAGGAATAGGAAGATAGACCAGATGAATGCATGGCCGAGGAACTGGTGTATGGGAAAAGGATTCACGTTTTTGGAACATTAGAACATTAGACAAGAAAGACGAATTGCACCTGAATTGGAAGGGGACTAACATATTGGCAGGGAGATTTTCTAGAGCTGCTTGGGAGGATTTAAACTGATAAGGTGGGGAGGTGGGATCCAGTGAGATAGTAAGGAAAGAGATCAATCTGCGAGTGGTACAGTTGAGAAAAGAACAAGTCAAAGGGTCAGGGCAGGCAGCGACAAAGCAGGGAACAAGGTAGGACCGATAAATTAAACTGCATTTATTTCAGTGCAAGAAGCCTAACAGGGAAGGCAGATGAACTCAGGGCATAATTAGGAGCATAGGACTGGGATATCATAGCAATTACAGAAGCATGGCTCAGAGATGGGAAGGACTGGCAGCTTAATATTCCAGGATACAAATGCTACAGGAAGGACAGAAAGGGAAGCAAGAGAGGAGGGGGAGTGGCGTTTTTAATAAAGGATAGTATTACAGCTTACTGAGGGAGGATATTTCTGGAAGTACATCCAGGGAGTTATTTGAGTGAAACTGAGAAATAAGAAAGGGACGATCACCTTATTGGGATGATATTATAGACTTCCTAACAGTCAGCAGGAAATTGAAAAACAAATTTGTAAGGAGATCTCAGGTATCTGTAAGAATAATAGGGTGGTTACAGTGGGGGATTTTAACTTTCCAAATAGAGACTGGGACTGCCATTATGTTAAGGGTGTAGATGGAGAGTAATTTGTTAATTGTGGACAAAAAAAAAATTCTGATTCAGTAGTGGATATACGATGAGAGAAGGTGCAAAACTTTACCTACTCTTGGTAAAAATGGAAAATGGAGAGAGTATGTTACTGTTAGGGTGAAAGGAAAGGCTGCTAGGTGTATGGAATGCTGGATGATGAGAAAAATTGAGGGTTTGGATTTGAAAAAGAAGGAAGATCGAGTGAATCCTTAGAAGGGTATAAAGGTAGTAGGAGTGTATTTAAGAGGGAAATCAGGAGGGCAAAAGGGGGACATGAGATAGCTTTGGAAAACAGGATTAAGAAGAATCCAAAGGTTTTTTACAAATACATTAAGGACAAAAGGGTAACTAAGGAGTAAATAGGACCATTCCAAGATCAACAAGGTGGCCTTTGTGTAGAGTCACAGAAGATGGGAGAGATACTAAATGAGTATTTTGCATCAGTGTTTATTGTGGAGAGGGACATGAAAGATATAGAATGTAGGGAAATAGGTGGTGACATCTTGAAAAATGTCCTTTTTTACAGAGGAGGGAGTGCTGGATGTCTTGAAACACATAAAGGTTGATAAATTCCCAGGACCTGATCAGGTGGGTCCCAGAACTCTGTGGAAAGCTGGGAAAGTGATTGCTGGGCCCTTTGCTGAGATATTTGTATCATTGATAGTCACAGATGAGGTGGCAGAAGACTGGTGGTTAGCCAACATGGTGCCACTATTTAAGAAAAGTGGTAAGGACAAGCCATGGAACTATAAACCAGTAAGCCTCACATCGGTGGTGGGCAAGTTGTTGGAGGGAATCCTGAGGGACAGGATGTACATGTATTTAGACAGGCAAGGACTGTATATGGACAGTCAACATGGCTTTGTCCATGGGAAATCATGTCTCACGAACTTGATTGAGTTTTTTACAGAAGTAACAAGAGGATTGATGAGAGCAGAGTGATGGATGTAACCTGTACAATCTTAGAAACATTTCCATGTATGGGCAGATACCTAGGTTACCCACATCTATTTTTGATAGCATTGGAGATTTTGTACTTTTCTTTAGACACAAAAAACCTTCTCTTTTGTGTGGATTTCCCATGAAGCTGTTTAGAAGAGGATCAGAAACAATGGTCCATAAGATTCAAAAACAGTCTTGTTAGGCCAGTGAATTTATAACAGCAAAGAAAAGTGAGAGTCGTGGGGGTTTGCAAAGGGAAGATGCTGATGAAGTCAGGACATTGTGTTAATCTCTGTTGAGAAAGCATTTGCCCTCTACTCAGCACTTCAGTTTGTGAGCCTGTCCATGATTAAGAACCGACAACATAGGAGGTTGGAGGTTAGCAGCACACTTAGTAGTCCAGTACAGTCATTTTGTCAGACTGTGCTTATGCTAGTATAATGGGGCTATTATTAAGACGGGACAGTAAAATAATTAACTAAAGACTGAATTTTAAGGGAAAGTGTATTGCTCTCCCCTCCCCATTAGAAAAGTCAGTCACAAATGGAAAGGGATGTGCTGTAGTGATGTTATGCTGCATGTCTCTTTAACAACACAGAATGGAGCTTCTGCCCTTCAGACTCTTCCTCAAGGGATGCCACCCCACCAAATTGGTATGTGCTGCTGAGAGATTGCAAGCAGTTCCATTAAATAAGTCATGGCAATCGGACGTGCCTTTCCAGGTGTTGAAGGACTGGACACCATTAGGAGTGGGGGATTAAAGGGTGGGCCAGGTCTTGGATGTCAGGAGACAGGAACAGACTGGAGGCTATGATATTAGTGGGGGATATCCTCCCATGTATATAAAACACAGCTCTTCAGCAGATTCATTCTGGACTTAAAACATAAACTGCTCCTCTCTCCACAGATGCCACTGGGCATGCTGAGTTTCACCAGCATTTTGTGCTTATTTACATATATTTTCAACTGAATTAGTGGGTTAAATGAATGAATTCATATTTTAAAATCACTTAAAAGCAGTGCTGACCAAGTCAAGCTCAATAGAACCATCGCTACCATTTCGATGAACACGTTGTTACTCATCTCCTCAAAATCACAACCTGTGTGCAGCTCTGCTGAGACTTTTTTCTGGTTTCAAATCCACATTTTGAATCCTAAGTTAAACACTGTGATGCTTTAAATATTTTGCATTTTAAAGCCTTTCTGAAAATATCATATTGACGCAGATAGACTCTGATTATTTGGTGTCATTTGATTTGTTAGTGGGTCTGCACAGCAGGCAACTCCTGACATTTCCACAAATCATACAGTCATAAACCCTTTGATTTTTGAGAGTCTGTGAAAACATTTTGACTAAAGACAGTAAAAATTCTTATGATTAATCAAGAAAACAGATTATTCTTGACTGCCAAAAATTGATCTGCACAGTGTGTTAGAGTCATTCTGATTTGCTGCTTCTTGGGCTACTCTGCCTTTTAGGTCTATCCATCCTAGTTACCCCTCCTGCAACTCTTCATCATGGCTTTATCCAATGTTTTATGCTTCTCATTGTCTGATTATCTTTGCTCAATGTTCTCTTCCTGGTCCCCCTAAATCTTCAGTTCTTATTCATAAATCAACTTCCATGTTGGGTCATTGATCTATTGTTTTGGTTCATTTCTCTCCTCCACCTATTGCTACCTTCTGCACTCTGTTGGTTTCACATTTGGATGTTTGTGGCTGTCCTTAAATGTTGCCTATCTCAACAATGCTTCCAATGAGATAGCAAGTGCAGTTGGAAACTGATGAACATCTCCTTGCTCTTTATTTTCTCCATTGTAAATGACCATCATTTCTTTGCTGTCATTTCCTTTTTCAGCTTCAATTGGTTATTGATTAAACAAAGTGGTGGTTCAATATTACATCAGCGTCTTGACAGATCCTTCATGTAATACTGGTCAGCACGGATGCAAAGTAACTTTAATTCCCAGGATCAGGAGATCCTTGTAACCCACTGAAACAGACCCAACAAAGAAGTCATGAAATGGCGAGAATGAGCAAGCATTCAGTCATAACCTGAAATATGTCTTGACCTTTTGCAAAGATATTGTTTGACAATATACAGATAGAATCCATAACAATTCTAACAAACTAATGCAGCTTCCCATTATGATCACTTTTTCTAATGAAGAAATACTTAAAACAGAGTCTCAGCTTAAGAGTAAATGTGTTATGAAATGAAGAAAAGATTTTGGGCTTCAAGAAGACCATTTTATGAATAGACACATTTTTATTTATCCTCATTACAAATTATACTTATTATGCTTTGAAATGGAAATAAGCATTGGTAGGGGGGTGTAAAGGATGGAGGGCAGACGATGTACCCAATTTATTAGGGGATGTAAAGTGCAATATTTATATGGAAAACAAAAATTGGTGGATGTTAACTATGGATTAGTAGACATCATTGTCCACAGCAGTTCGGTTCTAACCCCACCGTCCGTACATCAAACTCTGTTCATGCTATCTTCGACGTCATCACATTCCTCTAAGGGTGACAAACTGCATTCCCAGCTCTAACAAATGCAGACTACTGTTCAAGTTGCAAAATCACAGAGCATGCAGTAGATGGTGAGCATTAAAATTCTCCCCAAAATGTAAAATAACATCCCAGGCCACCTCTCAACTGAGTCGTATTGCTATTTAAAGATCGGTTTGTGCACCATAGAAACTTTGCCAATGCAATGATCCGACCAGTGTATCTGCATTCTGCTGAGTTTGTGACATTCCTCTAATTGAGGTCATAAACCATTATTGAAAATAATAATTTTGGCCTGTTGCTAAGCACTGATCATTCTCCAACAGCTTTCAAACAACACATTTATATGAACTCCTGCAGAATGGAAGATTCATAATTCTCCTTTTGATAACATAACATTAAGGTATAAAGTGACATTTCTGTTTTCTAAAACAATCTGCACACTTACAAGTATTGCTGTTTTTTGCTCATGTATGCATTTTTGCTGGATCAGTGCAGGCCTGGTATCAGGTTGCATATGTAATGCTCCTGGACTCTCAAGAATCTGCCAGGCTATAAATTATCTGCCCTTTCTATTAGCTGCTTTCTTTCCCCTGCAGACAAGGTTATATATCTTATTAAAAAATGAAAATGTGGGAAATATGCAGCAGGTCACACTGCATCATTGGAGAGGAAAAACAAAGTTAACTTTTCAGTTCAGTGACTATTTATTGCAACTAGAAAATGAAAATTGTAGATTTCATTAGTTTTAAGAAAATCCAGAGTCAGAGGAAGAGGAAGATGAGGGGCAAAAAGATGAATGATAAGGTGGACAGCAGAAGAGATTACATGGCAAAAGGAATGATGGTGCAAGACAAAAGGAGATGCTAATGGGACAGAAAAGATGCATAGAGAGGATGTTGATTTGAGTGACAGAATCACTACTAACACTATCCACAAAAATAAAAGCAGAGGTTTCGATAGATTTGAAATTATTGAACACCACGTCATGCGTGGTGATCAAAGAATCAGATATTATTCTTCAAGCATCTGTTGAGCTTCATCTGATAATGTAGGAAGTCAAGGGCAGAGAGGTTAGAGAGAGAGAGACATGGAATTAAATTGCTGGGCAACTAGAAAGTCAGGAAACCACTTCCAGGTGAAATAGAAGAGCTTCCCAAAACAATTACCCATCCTGACTATAGCTTCCATTATGCAAAGCATCCTGCATTTTGAGCAATATATGCAACATATTAATTTGAAAAAAGTGCTAATAAATCACTGTTTCATCTGCATTTACTTGAAGGCTGTTACACCTCCAATTTTATGCACTTCAGGTCATGAACCTGAACTGTTGACTTTATCTCCACAAATGCCACCTGACCCATTAAATATTTCCAAGATTTTCTGTTTTATTTCAGACTTATAGCAGTTGCTGTAGTTTATTTTTGTATTCACATTTCTGTTTTCAAACAAATCATCAGACATTTGCTTCATGTAGGAATTAGCTCCAGATTCTTTTCTCTGGCAGTGATCACCTTAAATGGTCTAGAAGGATTCCCTGGTACAGCAGCTTAATATTGTACTGACCCGAACAGCAATAGGCAGAGTTATACTGATCTTTGATATTAGCCATACACCAGTCTGCAGCAGATAACGTAGCTCAGCCATTGCACTCTCATAGGCTATGAAAGACAAGTCTTCTTGGATGTACCAAATAGGAGAGGCATTATCAGTAAACAGAGAACTTGAGTATTGGTGGAAGTGAACATGTTTCTCGAGGTTCTTTGGAACAGAAGATGCTGTAATGAATTAGTTCCCTTTATCTGGCTCATACAGGATTATAGAAATGACAAAGAAATTTGTATGTTTCCAACATGTTTGGTGGTAACTTCTAACGCAGCAGCAATCACCAAGATTCCAGGAAAGCAAATAAAGGCTTCAAAAAATAGTCAAAAATGTAGCAAAGAAAACAAGGCCATTTGTTGCACAATGGGAAAAGGTGACTGACTAATAAACTACAATCTACTATTTAGGAAACCTCAGAAAACTGGCTTAAAGATACAATAAGGATCAAAACCCAGCTATAAACCTATTTTATGTGGCTAATAGTATGAAGGGGAGGCTCATCGAAACCTTGAAATTCAGTGAGAAACCTGCTTTATATAATTAACATTCTCAATCTGCGTTGCATATTCCGGGTCTGGATTCCTCGCAATGTCCACTGAAGCAACTTTCAAAAAAAGCAAATTTTCTGATCCATGTCCACCATGATCAAGCTTCCAGACCACAAACAGAGTTTCAGAAATTTGGGGTTACACTTAAGGAGGTGTGAATGACCAGCCAATTGTTGGAGCAATTTACCTGTATAATGGAGTTACGCACTGGGATCCTGTGGAGTCCCAGATGCAGCTGACTCTGCAAATTATCTGGTAAATTGAAGATTCCCAATTCCCCTGCACCTGGATCCTCTGAAAAAGCCCATAACAACTGGAGATTTGGAGGGTTTTGCTTCCAAGTAAGTCAACAGCGCCCAGGAAATATTAGATGATTAAAAATCTAGTCTGGTTCCTTGATAACTAATAGCTGACCTCCCTCAACCTACCGTACAATTCCTTCAACTTCTCCCACCCCCCCAGACTCTTACACCCCAGTGCCACCTGCCACAGCTAAACATCCCAATCCAAAACCAATCCTCCCTCGCCACAAACATAAAAAAACCCTCACCACCTCCCACTGGATTCTCCCCTCACCGCAGCACCAGCCTGAATCCTGGGATTTGACCAACACCCTCATTGGGGTTGGTGGGGGATGGCTAATTGCACCAGCCCAACAACCCCAGACTGGGCTGACACCAGGCCAGGTCTGGCACTCCACCCCTCCATCCCAGCCCCTATGAACTATCCTACACATTCCATTACTTATGTGACATCCTACCCACCTGGCATCTTACTTCCCTGTGACCCCACTTCCCTGACAGCCCAGCCCCTTAACTAACTGCCACCCTAACCCCATCTGGAATATTTTACAGCAGCTGTCAAAGTGGGTGCCTGTGCTGCTGGAACTTTAAAATGAATAACATGGTACATTGACTGTTGCCACAAGGGGATGTGATTTGAATTCCCCTAACTACCCTGCACTACAGGAGGAGCTGGTACTGACTTCAGGCATGCTTTCCATTTCTGAAGTAGCTGGCATTGGAATTCCAAGCTGGAAATGTGGAACTCAAGTGTTAATGGAAAATAAAATTGAGTAGAATAGCAATCTGACTGATTGGCATATTAGGCCAAATATTCTAAGAAGAGACGGTTAGATTTGTAGCTCTGCTTATTTAAATAAATTTCAGTGCAAGCTCATTATAAAAATGTATGCTTAGAAATTCTGACAGGCCTGCCGTTGTGTAAAAGGAGGTCAAGATGTGACTTTCACCATTCATTTGGCCTGATCCTGAAACAAATTCAGAATTGGCTCATTTCCCTCATTGGAGCAAGGGATTGATTGCCATAAGGAAACAAATGTTGTGTTAGTTTATGAACACTGTGTAGCTGATGGAGACTCAATGTTATCTGCTGGTTTAGCTCCAAATGGGGCTTTTCAGAAAGGGATTTAGACAATATAATTTAGCTGTAAGAGGAAGGAAGTGATTCCAGTCCAAATTCTCTTGACTACAAATAATAAATATAGACCCATAACTGGCAAATTTCCAGGCAATGATCTTATACAATACTATTATACGATACAATTTAATACAGCTCAGAAACAGGCCCTTTAGCCTACCAAGCTGGACTCAATTCTAATCGCTATTGAAATTTGCTATTTATTGCCCATGTACGGTTTCCATCCCTCTGTGCACCCCTCATTCGCGTGTCTATCAAGATACATCGTAAAATTGGTAAAGTGACTGCTTCCACCTCCTCCATTAACAGTGTGTTCCAGGACTCACCACTTTTCCCTGCACTTCTCCCCTAATCTTGCTCCCTCTCACCTTGAATCTGTCCCCTCTTGCAGTTGACCTTTGAACCCCATGAAAAAGCCTCTGAATATCCACCTTATGTACGCCTCTCATAACATCATAGACCTCTATCAGATCGCTCTTCAGCCTCCATATTTCCAGTGACAACAATCTGAGTTTATCCAACCTCTCCTCATAACTAAAATCCTCCAGACCAGCAACCTTCTCGTAAACCTGCTCTGCACCCTCGCCAAAGCATCCATGTCCTTCTGGTAGTGTAGCAACCAGACTGCAAACAATATTCCAAATGTGGCCTAATTAAAATTTTATACAGTTACAACATAACTTGTCAACTTTTACATTCGATGCCATAGCCAATGAAGGCAAGTGTGATGGATGCCTTTTTGACCACCTTATCCACCTGTGTTGCCACTTTCAGGGATCTGTGGACCTGTACACCCAGATCTCTATGTATATCAATGCTTCTAAGAGTTTTGACATTTATCGTATAATTTGCAAAAATGAATTTCATCTTCCAAAATGCATCACTTCACATTTTTCCAGATTAAACTCCCTCTGCTATTTATGTACCCAAACCTACAGTCTATCGATATTCCACTGTATCCTTTGACAAACCTCCTCACTATCTGCAACTACGCCAATTTTGGTGTCATTCACAAACTTACTAATCAGACCATCTACATTGTCCTGCAGATCATTTATATGGATATTACAAACAACAAAGGTCCCAGTGCTGATCCCTGCAGAATATCTCAAGTTACTGATCTCCATTCCAAAAAACACCCTTCCACCAGTACTCTCTATCTTCTATGACCAAGCCAGTTTTGTGTCTATCTAGCTAGCACACTCTGGATCCCATGAAGATCTACTTTCTGTACCAACCTTCCATGAGATACCCTATCAAATGCCTTTCTAAAGTCCATGTAGACAACACCCACTGCCCTTCCCTTATCAATCATTCTTGTCACCTCCTTAAAATGAAATTGGTGAGACATGGCCTTGCTGCCTACCACTAATAAGTCCATTTGCTTCCAAATGTGAATTATTCCTCTCATTATCTTCTCCAACATTCCCCACCATTGACTTCAGGCTCACCAGCCTGTCATTACCTGGATTATCTTGGTTTCCCATCTCATACAAAGGAACAACTTTGACCATTCTCCGGTCCTCTGGAACTTCACCTGAAGCTAAAGAAGATGCAAAGATAGCTGTTAAGGCCCCAGGCTCCCCTGGCTCCCACAGTATTTGGGATAGATCCCATCTGGCCCTGGGGATTTGTCCACTTTAATGTATTTCAGGACACCCAACACTTACTCCTTCATTATGTTGACCCGCCCAAAAGTATTCACACACCTTTACCCACCCTCAACATCCCCCTCTTTGGTGAATACCAATGTAAAGTACTCATTAAGGATCTAACCTATTTCCTCTAGCTCCACATATAGTCTCCGTCCTTGAGTGCGTCCACTCTCGCTTGCTCCCAATGCATATATAAAATGCTTTGGGATTCTCCTTAACCCTGTTGGCCAAGGACATTTCATAACCCTTCTTGGTCCTCCTTTCACTCCATACTTTCTCTATATTCTTTAAGGACTTTGTTTTTAATTGCCTAGACCTTAGGTATGCTTCCTTTCTTTTTGACTTAAAGACTATTTTGTATAATCAATCGCTTTAATCCCAAATATGTAGATTATTTAGAGCTGCAAAATGTTATGCTACAAACTAAATATTTACATAATGGCAAAAACAGTAAGTGAAAAAGTATGCGTTATGGAAATGCTAGGATCGTGTGCTGAGAGTGCCATGTCCTGGGTTTATACATATGTTGTATAAATAATTCAACTGTCAAGAACGATTTGATATTGGTTCAAATTCAACTCAGATGGATTGAATAAAATTCTTGGATTCGATTTTGATCCATGGATGCTCGCTGAAGTTTATTCTCAACATTGAGCACATTGCATTGATGTCAATGTATGTTCAATGTGTTCTCCCAATCTCATGAGAACATTTCCAAACGTAAAATGTGAGTAAATCAGTGTCACACCTGTAAATTAAACCTGCTAATATTGTCAATCCAATAAACGTGTGTTTCTCACAAGAAATAAATCAGTAAATAACTTTTACATTTCACTGTTTTAAAAAATGAATTATAAAACCAAGATATACTTTGCATATGACATTTAGAGTTGATAATCCTGATCCATATTCCAAATACAATAAGCTGTGTTCTCACTAGGATTTCATGCAGGAAAATGTTGCAAGCATTAAACGACTAGAGACAAAAAAATTATCAGGACTATTAATGACATCTACTGTCATTTGGCCAACACCAGAAGCATATAATTATCCTTCAGTATTTATCAATTTAATTTTTGAAAAAATATTTATGCCCACCTAGCTTTATTGCTGAAGGCTTAATGAAGCCACTCTAGTTAAATGAAATTATCAGTAATTTTAGACTGTAGTGTCATTAGTCAATGTTTTTAAATATTTCCATGCTTGACTGTCTGTTTCACATTGCTGGTGTTATATCTGTTTTCATTAACACGATCAAACACCATTCCATAAGTTAAACTAGTTGTTTTTTTATTAATACAAGAGATGTAGGCTTCACTGGCTGTGTCAGTGTACCCTGCCCTAATTATGGTTGCTAAAGTGGTGGTAAATTGCCATTTTCCCTTGTACTAGGTATGACTGCAATGGGTGGAGAGTTTTCCCTTTGATTTTCAGTGACTGCAGTTTTGCTGGGCTCATCCGTAATCTGTCAAATGTGGCCTTGATGCCAAAGACAGTCACTCTTTCCTCACGTCTGTAGTTGAGCTCTACTCATTTGGCATCATATTCCCTCCATCTGCAACCTACCGTGCATTCTGGCACCATTCCCAGCTGGAACCCTACTTAGCTGGCATCCTACTCACTGCTTATGTGGAATCCTACACCTCGTAGAATTCCCTTCCCCAGCTTGTATCTTAATCAGCAGGCATCCTCTTATCTGCTGCCTTGGCATCTTACTCAACCAGCACGATACTTACTTGGCACCATACAACCCTCTTCCTATCTAGCACCCTAATCTCCCAACAGTGTAACATCACATTTACTTTATGTATTTAGCATTTGACAGCACTGTTCATATGACCATCAGGATTTTTACATTTCAGAACATGATTGCTGTGAAAAGGAGCATGGTTTGCTTTCTCCTGACTGTTCTGTACTAGCAAAATATTGTCTGAATGCAAGTACCCCACTGCATTTCTGAGGGAGTCCTGATCAGAATCTCCTTTCAATTTCAAAGTTCTCTTCTTTCATAAAATAGAAGGGCTGGAGTGGCAATCTGTGTGAGAATGTAACTTATCAGAAAATCCTGCCCAAATGGTATTCTCCAGAAGGAAGCGCTAGGATTCTCAGATGGTCAGGTAGTAATTTCTGCAGTGTAGGTGGGAGTTACATGTTGGGATACTGAGAAAGCCTTGAAAAAGCAGACTCTGAGGAAACTGGCCAGGAAATTAAAGATTCCAGTTGGTAATTCCCCTGCACTTTGAACCTTCTGAAAGTATCAAGTTAATTAAGAGAACTGGGCGTGTTCCACTGCAGTTAAGTTAATAGTTACCCAACTGAGAATTAAATACCTAGTCCACTTGCTGGTAACTATTAAAAAGACTCCACAACTTGCTATGAAAAATGCCAACTACACTGCCTACCACAAAAATCGCACACACCCAACCACACCCCCCTCTCCCAGAGTACTTGACAACATCCCACCTGCAACCCCCATTCCTACAACCTAAAGTAATATGCACCCCCCCACCCCCCCAGAATCAGACACCTTGATCTCTTCTTGGAACCCAACCCCAATCTTCCTACTGCCCCATGCTTGACCTGATACTAATCCACCCACCAAGGCCTGAGAACCCTTCTCCTCCCACACCCTGGAAACACCTCAACCCCCAAGGTCTTCCTGGTGTTCCTTTGCCTCCTTTCCTCCCCAACCAGACCCCTTTCCATAGCCACTGGACTTCAGAAAACTCCCCCCTCCTCCCTTTGGTTCCCCCTTTCATTTTCTGAACCAGATACCCCTGCACACCCTAACCTACTACAGAAACAGAAAATAGGATGAATAGGAGGTCACTTGGTCCAATCATGGCTGATCATTCAACTTAGTACCCTGTTTCTGCTATCCCCCATAGCCTCTGATCCCTTTAGCCCAAAGAACTATCTTAAACGCTCCATGAATTACCTGCCATCCTTCCCACCTTGTGCACTGGCACTCAACTCTGGCACCTACCCTACCACAAGAGATGTCCAAGTGACTGTCTACTCTGGTGGATATTTAAATCACAAAATATGACAACTACTGCAGTGACAAAGTGTCTGTGGTCTGATTTCCCACAATTATCCTGCACCGCGAGAGACCTGTTAGATTTAAAGTACGATTGAAGGAGCTATGAGAATCTCCTGTGAGAAATGAGAGTTCTTCCTTAATGATAAAAAGGTGGGAATGGAGTGGCAATCTGATTGCGTAAAGTCTGGCTCTGTGCAGATAAAAGAAAAGGTCTGTCATATTGCTAGAAACCTGAAGCTTGAGGGAATGTTGCAATACAGCAAAGGAGAACCAAGGAACTGATAAAGAAAGGGAGAATAGAATATGAACATAAATTAGTAAAAAAAAACTGTGAAAGCTTTTACATATAACAGTTTGTTTAAGACAAAGGTTGGTCCTGATAGCAGAGTCAGGAGAATTTACAAAGGGCAATTGAGACATGGAAAAGAAACAAAACAATTACTTTATGTCTGTCTTCACTGTGGAATATACAAAAATGCACATTCTCCCCATGTCTGCGTGGGTTTCCTCCGGGTGCTCCGGTTTCCTCCCACAGTCCAAAAATGTGCAGGTTAGGTGAATTGGCCACGCTAAATTACCCGTAGTGTTAGGTGCAGGGGTCAATGTAGGGGAATGGGTCTGGGTGGGTGTGCTTCGGCAGGTCGGTGTGGACTTGTTGGGCCAAAGGGCCTGTTTCCACACTGTAAGTAATCTAATCTAAAATGTTTGCCAGAATTAGAGATCAAGGGTTTAAAGAGAATGAAGAACTGAAGGAAATTAGTTTTACAAAGGAAGTTGTGTTGGAGAAATTAATAGAAATTACAGATGACACCAAATTGGAAGTGTCGTGGGCAGTGATGAAAGTTACCTCAGATACAATGTGACCTTGATCAGTTAGTCTAATGGGTTGAGGAGTGGAAGATGGTGCTTAATTTAGTTAAATGTGAGGTGCTGCATTCTGAGTCGTAAGGTGCTGTGGAGTATTGATGAACAAAGAAACCTTGGAATGCAAGTTCATAGTCCCTTGAAAGTGGAGTGGCAATAGATAGTTTAGGAAGTGTTTGGTATGCTTCCATATATTGGTCAGTGCATTGAAGTATAGGAGTTGGGATGTCATGTTGCAGTTGTACAGGACATTGGTTAGGCCACTTTTGGAATATTTTGTGCAGTGCTGGTCTTACTCCTATTGGAAAGTTGTTATGAAGCTTGAAAGGGTTCGGAAAAGATTTACAAGGATGTTGCCAGTGATGGAGGGTTTGGGCTATAAGGAGAGGCTGAATAGGCTGGATCTATTTTCCCTGGAGCATTGGAGGCTGAGGGGAGACCTTATAGAGTCTTAGAAAATCATGAGGGGCATGGATAGGGTAAATAGATAAGGTCTTTTCACAGGGAGAGGGAGTCCAGAACTAGAGGCCATAGGTTTAGGGTGGAAAGAGAAAGATTTAAAAGGGGCCTAAGGGGCAACATTTTCATGCAGCAGGTATGCCTAGATGGATGAGGAAATAGTGGAGGCAGGTATAATTACAACATTTAAGAGGCATCTGAATAGGTATCTGAATAGGAAGGGTTTAGAGAGATATGAGCCAAATGTTGGCAAATGGGACTAGATTAGGTTAGGACATCTGGTCGGCATGAAAAAGTTGGACCAAAGGATCTGATTCCATACTGTACATCTCTATGACTCTATGATTCCAAATGTTGATAATTCCCCAGGACTTGATATATTATATCCCAAAATATTGGAAAAGGTAGCTATGGAGACAGTGGATGCATTTGTGATCATCTTTCAAAATTCTCTAGATTCTGAATGGTTTCTGCAGATTAAAATATTGCAAATGTCACACCATTATTAAACATGGAAGTAAGATAGATAATGGAGAATGAAAGACCTGACAGCCTTATATAGGTAGCAGAGAATCTATTGAAAAGGTTATGACAAGTGAACACCTTTAATAATAATTTGATTAGGCATAATCGCCATGTATTTATGAATGGGAATTTTTGCTTGATGAACCTTTTGGAGCTTTTTGACCATGTTACTAATAGTATTGATAAAGGTTGACTCAGTAAACTTGGATTTTCAGAAGGCATCTGGTAAAGTGCCTGTAGGGATTCATTAGCAAAATGAAAGCACAGGGATAGGACCACACTATCGACACACCTGCTACGGATGGAATGATGTCTAGGATTTGTAGCCATTGATCTCTGTATGTTCTCTTAATAATTTTCATATTTATTTTCTATATTCCCAAAGCATTCTGACTGAAATAATGAAGTTATTAAGTTGTTTAGCTAAACAAAAATGAACCACACTCAAGAAAAATTGAAAAACTGGGTCACTTCCACAATGGACCCGACTGCGTAGAAAACTGCATGCTGGGAATTCTCAGTTGTATCCACATGAAGAACGCACATTCTACATTACAAACTCAGCAATGATAAAATTATAATGCTTGTTAATAGCCTATTAATGGGACAGCAAGATCCTACTCTCTTAGACATTAATGACATCCTTCCAGCTCCATAAAATGATGGACATGCAGAAAATCACATCTGCTGGGGATGGGGCAGGCTCATATAGTGCACTTCTGCTGATGGCTGAAGAAACTAATCCTTACAACCAGATTCTCACAAATGCTGTATATGAAATGGTCATCTCATGTTATTGTAGATTGTTGTTGTTTTCAGTGCTGGCCCCTATAGCCACTGATAGTCATGGCGGTGTCATTTTTCTAGGTCATTACCTAGTATCTCACTGCATCAGGGAAAAAGTGAGAACTGCAGATATTGGAAACCAAAGTCTAGGTTAGAGTGGTGCTGGAAAAGCACAGCAGGTCAGGCAACATCCGAGGAGCAGGAAAATCGACATTTTGGGCAAAAGGCCTTCATCAGGAATGGAGGTAGGGAGCCTCCAGGGTGGAGAGATAAATTGGGGGGAGGGGGGGTTTGGGGCTGGGAAGAAGGTAGCAAAGAGTACAATAGGTGAATGGGGGTGAGGATGGAGGTGATTGGTCAGGGAAGAGGGTGGGGAAGGTAGCAAAGAGTACAATGGGTGGATGGAGATGGGGATGGAGGTGATAGGTCAGAGGGGAGGCAGAAGCGGATAGGTGGGAAGGGAGATTGGCAGGTGGGACAGGTCATGAGGACTGTGCTGAGCTGGAAGTTAGGAACTGGGGTAAGGTGGGGGGAGAGGAAATGAGGAAACTGGTGAAGTCTACATTGATGCCCTGGGGTTGAAGTGTTCTGAGGCAGAAGATGAGGCGTTCTTCCTCCAGGCACAGGTAGAAATGGAGCGGCGGTGGAGGAGGCCCAGGACCTGCATGTCCTCGACAGAGTGGGAGGGGGAGTTGAAATGTTGGGCCATGGGGCGGTGGGGTTGATTGGTGCAGGTGTCCTGGAGATGTTCCCTGAAGCGCTCTGCGAGAAGGTGTCCAGTCTCCCCAAAGTAGAGGAGACCGCATCAGGAGCAACAGATACAATGAATGACATCGGTGGATGTGTGGATGAAACTTTGATGGATGTGGAAGGCTCCTTTGGGGCCTTGGATGGAGGTGAGGAAGGAGGTGTGGGCACAGGTTTTGCAATTCCTGCAGTGGCAGGGGAAGGTGCCAGGATTGGTGGGTGGGTTGTTGGGGGGCATTGACCTGACCAGGTAGTCATGGAGGGAACAGACTTTGCAGAAAGTGGAAAGGGGTGGGGAGGGAAATATATGCTTGCTGGTGAGCTCTGTTTGGAGGTGGCGGAAATGTCGGCGGATAATGCAGTTTATGCGAAGGTTGGTAGGGTGGAAGGTGAGGACCGGGGGATTCTGTCCTTGTTACGGTTGGATGGGTGTGGCTTGAGGGCGGAGGTGTGGGATGTGGACGAGATGGGTTGGAGGGCATCTTCCCTTGGAAGGGAAATTGTGGTCTTTAAAGAAGGAGGCTATCTGGTGTGTTCTATGGTGGAGCTGGTCCTCCTGGCAGCAGATACGGCAGAGGTGAAGGAATTGGGAATACAGGATGACATTTTTGCAGGAGATAGGGTGGGAAGAGGTGTAATCCAGGTAGCTGTGAGAGTCAGTGGGTTTGTAAAAAATGTCAGTGTCAAGTCGGTCGTTATTAATGGAGATGGAAAGGTCAAGGAAGAGGAGGGAGGTGTCAGAGATGGTCCAGGTAAATTTAAGGTCGGGGTAGAATGTATTCGTGAAGTTTATGAACTGCTCAACCTCCTCACGGGAGCACTAGGTGGCGCTGATGCAGTCATCAATGTAGTGGAGGAAGAGGTGGGGTATAGTGCTGGTGTAACTACGGAAGATGAATTGTTCTACAAAGCCGACAAAGCGACAGGCATAGCTGGGGCCCATACACGTGCCCATGGCTACCCCTTTGGTCTGGAGGAAGTGGGAGGATTCGAAGGAAAAATTGTTAAGGGTGAGGACCAGTTCAGCCAAACGAATGAGAGTGTCGGTGGAAGGGTATTGTTGGGGACATCGGGAGAGGATGAAATGGAGGGACATCCAGTCCTTCTACAGCTCCATCCACCCATTGTACTCTTCGCTACTTTCCCCCACCCTCCTCTCTCACTTATCACCTCCATCCCCATCCCCATTCACCTGCTGTACTCTTTGTTACCTTCCCCCCAGCTCTCCCCACACCACCACCACGGCTTTCCGCCCCCGCCCCAATGAATCTCTCCACCCTGGAGGCTCCCTGCCTATATTCCTGATGAAGGGCTTTTGCCCGAAACATCGATTTTCCTGCTCCTCGGATGCTGTCTAAACTGCTGTGCTTTTCCAGCACTACTCTTATTTAGACTCACTGCATCAGGTGGCGTCTCTTTCAGATTCACTGACAATCCCTGTAAATGACTGCACTTATCAAAGATTACCCTTCACCATCTGTTTTCCAGGGGTGTAACATGACAGCAAAGAATGGTTGTCCAAAGGTGAAGGATGACATTGAAGCCAATCTTTCGTCTTACATTTTGTTAAATAATATATTCAAACTATACATTCCAATTCAACCACACACTGTTTCGGTACAAGTCTGTATGTATGTGCTTCAGATATTTTCTAATCACCTGCTTATGAGATTGTATGACACACCTCTGGGGCATGTGGGACTCGCTTGAACTTGAGATACCTGGCTCATTGGTAAGGAGCTGAAAAATGTGTTGCTGGAAAAGCACAGCGGGTCAGGCAGCATCCAACAAGCAGGAGAATTGACGTTTCGGGCATAAGCCCTTCTTCAGAAAATTCCTGAAGAAGGGCTTATGCCCGAAATGTCGATTCTCCTGCTCCTTGGATGCTGCCTGGCCCGCTGCGCTTTTCCAGCAACACATTTTTCAGCTCTAATCTCCAGCATCTGCAGTCCTCACTTTCTCCTCATTGAAATTTCAATGCACCAGTTGCTCTGGAAGCTAGATTTAAAGCTTATTTAGGCATTGTATAGGTATTAGAGATAAAGTATTTACATTTAGAACATGTTTCTTTTTTATTCCTGCATTGATGTTTGCCAATTTGGTGCCTATTTTATTTTTCCAATTCTACTCTCAAACGCTAGATCTCCTTGTCTCCAACCTATTAAATTATTTTTTTCCATCATATTTATGTACTTTAAGATGGTGGAGAAGCAAAAGATATTATAGTCACAATTACAGAGACTTTTTATCCATTTTGACTTATCGTGGCTGCTCTGGCTCCTTCTCCAGTACTAGATCCTGTGGCAAAGTTTCCCCTCTTGTAGACAGAGTACACCTTGACAACTTTCCCATTATCTGTTAAATGCTAATGTTGTCATTGTACTGGAAAGCTTGGCCATCGGTGTAGCTAATTTCGGACTATACATCTACAGTACTGTTGGGGGAATGTTCTGATTTCTTGGTAACATGGAAAGTGAGGAGAAAGTGAGGACTGCAGATGCTGGAGATCAGAGCTGAAAATGTGTTGCTGGAAAAGCGCAGCAGATCAGGCAGCATCCAAGAAGCAGGAAATTCGACGTTTCGGGCATAAGCCCTTCAACATGGAAAGTGAATCAAAATACTGAATGCTGGAAGCTGTGGTTCTAGGATCCTCAGGAGAACACCAAGATGAACAACCCACTAAGTTCTCCTCGCTGAAGATGCTTTCTCATGCTTCAGCATTGTCTCTTTCACTGATTTCTCTCCCAACAGGTGTCTGCTGCTAGCTCCTCCTTTATTTTGGGTATTACATTGCTGTACAGACATCTTATGTACTTTTAGCGTGCTTTTGCCTCATTTTATGTTTAGCCATCTTTTTAGACTCCCATCTGAAAACTCAAATTTATTCTTTTACAATCAATATCCTCCTCTACTTTTTCTCTCCAACCCCAGTTGGTCTCCTGTCATGTTCTGTATCCAGTTTAGTTGTTTACATTTTTGTAAATCCGTCTCCCTCCCTCCTCACTTCACTACCTCCCACCCACTCACCATCACCAAACTACTTGTGTAAAGTGTTATTTAACATCTCATCCTTTTTGAAAATTCAGCAAGGTTATCCATTAACTCAACACCCACAGCCTGAGGAAGATGAACTAAGCTCAAACAAATGTCACTGGGGTTACATCAAGGAATCCATCTGTACATAAAAGAGAAATATTAAGTCCCCTTTCAGTGGAAATTATTTTGACCTTCCATGGAATTTGTTTCAATATTTGGGGTAAATATGTTAAAACCCTTTTCTTAATGGCACTCCATTTTACTTCCATTTATGTTATGACTTTAGGTTCATCAAGGAAATGTGAAATTAAGAAAAATTCTTTGTTTGAGGGTCAACCTTCATTCAAATTCAAGTCTAGCATCTAATTGAAACAAACAGGTCACGTACCATAAAAATCAATTATGTGTATAGTTGATAGCAGCAAACACAATTACAATTACAAACAGCTTCAAGGAACATAACCATTACAGCCATATTCACATTGTGATTGATTTAAAAAAAAGAAATTGATAACCGTATGCTGCCACCATCTTAGAAATTATACAGAGAATACCCTCCCTAAAGAGTTATAGAAATTTGTGATTTTTATGAAGATTTGTCACTCAGGTTGCGGTTCAGGTTGTAAGTTTGCTCACTGAACTGGAAGGTTTGTTCTCAGATGTTTCATCACCAAGCTAGGTAGCATCATTAGTGGGCCTCCATTGAAGTGCTGGTGCACTGTCCCACTTTCTAGCTATGTATCTTGGTCTGTTATGGTGGGTTATAACACTTGCAGGGTTCTTTTTCTGAGAGGAGAAAGTGAGGACTGCAGATGCTGGAGGTCAGAGCTGAAAATGTGTTGCTCGAAAAGCGCAGCAGGTGAGGCAGCATCCAAGGAACAGGAGAATCGACGTTTCGGGCATGAGCCCTTCTTCAGGCCTACTTCAAGAATTCCTGAAGAAGGGCTCATGCCCAAAACATCGATTCTCCTGCTCCTTGGATGCTGCCTGATCTGCTGCGCTTTTCCAGCAACACATTTTCAGTTCTTTTTCTGAGAGGTTGGTAAATGAGGTCCAAATCAGTGTGTTTGTTGATGGTATGCCAGTTTGGATGCCAAGCCTCTAGGAATTCCCATGCTTATATTTGTTCAGCCTCTCCCAGGATTGATGTATTGTCCCAGTCGAACTGGTGTCCCTCATTGTCTGTGTGTAAGGGTACTAGTGATAGTTGATCATGTCTTTTGGTGGCAAGTTGGTGTATGTGTATCCTGGTGGCTAGTTTCCTGGAGTCTGTCTGATGTAATGTTTGTTGCTACCTGGAGTAGTCTGTTCTTCATTTCCGAGATGTCATCAGTGTATGGTAGTCACCCACAATCAATTGTACTACATACATGAATGCGTCAGGAAACAGGTATAATCATGATGTGTCAAATATAAACCACCTCGCAACACCCCACAAGCCAGAAGAACAGCAGAACAGAATGGCTGCAGAATGTTACAAGAAATGATAAATGATGCTCACAACCGATTCCACAGATATGAACAGGAAATTTCATGCCAAAAACCTCTGTACACCAAAGCAACTGACCAGGGATAGACAAATATACTAGAACGAACCATCAACACTAAACAACAGCAGGCCAAGATAAAGAAAAGATTAGTTCTACAAGAAAAAAATGGACAAGGTCGCACATAGCAATACATGGACAATGGGACGGTCTCCACCTGAACCGATCCGGAACCAGTGTTCTGGTGAACAGGATAAATAGGGTGGTCACTAGGACTTTACACTTGTGAGTCGGGAGGAAGGGAAAGGGAAAGTAACAGGGAGTATGGTGTCAAGTAGAAAGATAAGCAGCAGGTTAGCATGTGTGCAGGGTTTAAGTTTGAGGCAGACTAGGAATGAAGCAAAAAGGAATGATAACTTAGGACATATTACTAGAGGTGATGGAAAACATGAGGATAAGAAAATTAGCATTAAGGTGCTTTATCTGAATGCTCATAGTATTCGTCACAAAGTAGATGAATTGACAGACCAAATCATCGTGAATGATTATGACGTGGTAGGCATTGCAAAGACGTGGTTGCAGGGGGTTCAGGACTGCCAGTTAAAAAGGATTTACAACTTATCGAAAAGACAGGGAGGTGGGCAGAGGGGGCGGGCTTGCCTTGTTAGTTAAGAATGTAATTAAATCTATGGCACTGAATGATATAGGGTCAGATGATGTGAAGTCTGTGTAGAAAGAGTTGACGAACTACAAAGGCAAACAAACCATAATGGGAGTTATTAGATTAGACTTACAGTGTGGAAACAGGCCCTTCGGCCCAACAAGTCCACACCGACCCGCCGAAGTGCAACCACCCATACCCCTACATTTACCCCTTACCTAACACTACGGGCAATTTAGCATGGCCAATTCACCTGACCCGCACATCTTTGGACTGTGGGAGGAAACCGGAGCACCCGGAGGAAACCCACGCAGACACGGGGAGAACGTGCAAACTCCACACAGTCGCCTGAGTCAGGAATTGAACCCGGGTCTCAGGCACTGTGAGGCAGCAGTGCTAACCACTGTGCCACCGTGCCGCCCACAACACGTACAGACCTCCCAGCAGCGGTCAGGACCAGGGGCACAAGATGTACCCGTAAATAGATAGGGCATGTCAGAAAGGTAAGGTCATGGTGATCATAATATAGTCGAGTTCAGTCTGCAGTTTGAAAGAGAGAAGGCAAAATCAAACGTAATAAATGTAATAGTGTTACAGTTAAATAAAGGTAATTTAGGGGCATGAGGGAGGAACTGATGAAAATCGACTGGAAGCAGAGCCTCGTGGAGAAGGCAGGAGAGCAATAATGGCAGGAGTTTCTGGGAGTAATTGAGGACACAGTACAAAGGTTTATCCCAAAGAAAAGAAAGATTATCCGAGGTGGGGGGGATGGATTAGACAGCCATGGCTGACAATAGAAGTTCAGGAAATGTATCACAGAAAAAGAGAGCCTATAAAGTGGCCAAGAGAACTGGGAAAGCAGAAGATTGGGAAGACTACAAAAGCCAACAGCGGAAAACAAGGAGAGAAATAAGGAAGGAGAGAATCAAATATGAAGGTAAACTAGCCAGTAATATTAGAAATAATAATAAAAGTTTCTTTCAATACATAAGAAACAAATGAGAGGCAAAAGTTGAAATTGGGCCATTCCAAACTGATGTAAGAAGGCTCGTGATAGGAGATAAGGAAATAGCTGAAGAACTTAATAAATATTGTGTCAGTTTTCACTGTGGAAGAAATGAGTAATATCCCAACAATTAAGGAGAGTCGAGGGGCAGAGTTGAGTATGGTAGCCATTACAAAAGAGAAAGTGCAAGAAAAGCTAAAAGGTTTAAAAATTGATAAATCTCTGAGCCCAAATGGGCTACATCCTAAAGTTCTGAGGGAGGTGGCTGAAGAAATAGCAGAGGCATTGGTTGTAATCTTTCAAAAATTACTGGAGTCAGGGAAAGTCCCAGATGATTAGAAAATTATTGTTGTAACCCTCTTGTTCAAGAAAGGATCAAGACAAAAAATGGAAAAATAGAGGCTGATTAGCCTAACCGTGGTTGTAGGTAAAATTCTAGAATCAATCGTTAAGGATGAGATATCTAAATTCTTGGAAGTGCAGGGTCGAATTAGAACAAGTCAGCATGGATTTGGTAAGGGGAGGCAGTGCCTGATAAATCTGTTAGAATGCTTTGAAGAGGTAACAAGTAGGTTAGACCAAGGAAACCCTGCAGATGTTATCTAACTAGACTTCCAAAAGACCTGTGATAAAGTTCCTCACAGAAGCCTGCTGAACAAGGTGAGGGCCCCTGGTGTTCAAGGTGAGCTACTGGCATGGATTGAGTATTGGCTGTATGATAGAAGACAGATAGTTAGGATAAAAGGTTCTTTTTTGGAATGGCAGCTAATGACAAGTGGTGACCCGCAGGGTTCAGTGTTGGGGCCACAGGTGTTCACTTTATATATTAATGAACTGGATGAAGGGGCAGGGGGCATTCTGGCGAAGTTCGTCGATGATACAAAGTTTAGGTGGACAGGCAGGTAGTCCTGAGGAGGTGGGGAGGCTGCAGAAAGATTTAGACAGTTTAGGAGAGTGGTCTAAGAAATGGTTGATGAAATTCAATGTGAGAATATAGGCATGAACTATTTCTTGAATGGTGAGAAAATTTATAAGGGATCTGGAAGTGCTAGTCCAGGATTCTCTAAAGGTTGACTTGCAGGTTCATTCCATGGTTACGAAAGCAAATGTAATGTTCTCATTTATCTCAAGAGGGTTGGAACATAAAAGTAACGATGTGCTACTGAGACTTTGTAAAGCTCTGGTTAGGCCCCATGTAGAATACTGTCTCCAATTTTGGGCCCCACATCACAGGAAGGACATATTGGCACTGGAGCGTGTCCAGCGGAGATTCACACGGATGATCCTGGAATGGTAGGCCTAACATACAATGAATGGCTGAGGATCCTGGGATTATATTCATTAGAGTTTAGAAGGTTGAAGGGAGATCTAATAGAAACTTACAAGGTAATGCATGGCTTAGAAAGTGTGGATGCTGAGAATTTGTTTCCATCGGGTGGGGATACCAGAACCCGTGGGCACAGCCTTAGAATTAGAATGTCAATTTAGAACGGAAATGAGGAGACATTTCTTCAGCCAAAGAGCGGTGGGCCTGTGGAATTCATTGCCATGGAGCACAGTGGAGGCCGGGCGTTAAATGTCTTCAAGGCAGAGATTGATAAATTGTTTATCTCGCAAGGAATTAAGGGCTCTGGGGAGAGTTCAGGTAAGTGGCGTTGAAACGCCCATCAGCCATGATTGAATGGTGGAGTGGACTCCTATGTCTTATGGTCTTATAGTCTTAACATGGGCAATTCAGAGACTTGGATAAAGAACCTGTCAGACGGACCACTCACAGAGACGGAAAAAGCCGTCCTCGTGCGAGGGATGAACTTCAACCACAGGGATGTGGACAAAAAGGAATTCTTAACAGCACAGAATCCACCCTGAAAGACAACTAACCTACTGAAGAAAACCAGCAGGCCATCAGGCAGAGAAGAGCACCAACACAAAGATGAAAATAAGAAGGGGATACTCTCAACACACAGGAAAGGAAAGCTCTGGAAGTACGTAGAAAAGCCAGAAATATTGTAATCCTACCAGCAGACAAAGGGCACATGACTGTCACCCTGAACAGAACACATTATATTGAAAAAGCAAACACGCTACTTGTAGATACTGACGCATACCAACAGGAGGTGATGGGCCTGACTCCACAGAGAGAAAACTGTATTCCAGCAATACTGAGGACACTCCACAAGACAGGTGAAACTAACAAGATGGACCTTCAAAGGATCCAACATATCCCATTTCTACGGATTACCAAAGGTATACAAACCACCCCCCACCCCCACCGCCACCCCCCCCCCCCCCCCCCGGACTCATAGTCTCGCTTCCTGGCACACTGACATACAGACTAGCAAAGGAACTGCAATGCAAACTGAAATGCCTAGTAGAAGACTCACACCACTCCATCCACTCCACCCAGGAATTCCATAACATGAAATACACCGAGGTAGAGGACGACGAGGTCATGGTTGCCTTCGACGTGGTGGTCCTATTCCCATCAAAAACATCACCCTAGCCAAAGAAACACTGGTCACACTACTAGAACCAAGGACACAAACACCAGACAGCACCAACTCCATCAGCCAGGACAGCATCCTCAAACTACTAGACCTGTGCATCATAACCCACTTCAGCTTCAATGACAAGACCTACAAACAAATCAACAGGACAGCCATGTGATCAGCATTATCAGGATTCTTAGCAGAAGCAGTTACGCAGAGGTTGGAACGAGCAGCTCTCCACACGATCCAGCCCAAACTTTGGATCTGCTATGTGGATGACACCTTTGTCATCACAAAATGGAACACATAAACAACATCCTTACTGGTAAAAAGTTCACCAAAGAGGAAGTGAACAACAAAAAACTCCCTTTCCTAGATGTCGTGGGCGGCACGGTGACACAGTGGTTAGCACTGCTGCCTCACAGCGCCTGAGACCCGGGTTCAATTCCCGACTCAGGCGACTGACTGTGTGGAGTTTGCACGTTCTCCCCGTGTCTGCGTGGGTTTCCTCCGGGTGCTCCGGTTTCCTCCCACAGTCCAAAGATGTGCAGGTTAGGTGAATTGGCCATGCTAAATTGCCCGTAGTGTTAGGTAAGGGGTAAATGTAGGGGTATGGGTGCGTTGCGCTTCGGCGGGTCGGTGTGGACTTGTTGGGCCGAAGGGCCTGTTTCCACACTGTAAGTAATCTAAAAAAAAAATCTAGATGTCACAGTAGAACAAAAAGCCAATGGAGAGTTCCAGATCAACATCTACAAGAAAGCGACACATACAGGCCAAATACTCAACTACAGGAGCAATCATCCCAACACTCTCAAACAGAACTGCATCAGAACATTATTTAAATGAGCCACAACACACTGCAGCACACAGGAACTACAAGATGCTGAAGAAAAACACCTATATAAAGTATTCAAGAACAACAGGTACCCAATAAACACAGTCTACTGATTCTTACACAATAAATCTAAACATGAGGACACAACATGCCCAGAGTCTCTAGCCACATGACCATACATTAAAGGTATCTCGGAGATAACGACCAGACTACTCCGGTCCCTTGACATCATGGTAGCCCACAAACCTACCAACACACTGAAACAACTCTTGATGAATCTAAAAGACCCTGTACCAACAACCAGCAGAACAAATGTCATATACAAAATACCCTGCAAGGACTGCAACAAACATTACATCAGACAGACTGACAGGAAACTAGCCACCAGGATACACAAACGCCAACTTACTACCGAAAGACACAACCGACTATCACTAGTATCTTTACACATAGACAACAAAGGGCTCCAGTTCGACTGGGACAATGTATCCATCCTGGGACAGGCTGAACAAAGACACTCATTGAAATTCCTAGAGGTCTGGCATTCAAACATCAACAAATACATCAATTTGGACCCCATTTACCAACTTCTCAGAAAAAGAACTCTGGAAGTGATATAACCCATCACAACAGACCAAGATACATAAATATTAAGTGGTACACCAGCACTTCAATAGAGACTCACTGGTGATGTTACTCTGAGAACCAATCTACCAGCTCAGCAAGAAAACTTACAACCCGAGTCATAGAGATTATTGCAAAGATCGCAGACTGTTCCTGAATTGTTATCAGATGTTCACCTGTAACTGTCTATTCTGATCCCATCTACCTGTCCTATCCATCATTCCTGGAGTTAATATCAATTACATACACATTTGAGGAATATAATACACTACCTTGATAATTGTTTGTATAAAGCATGTTCCAGCAACCAGCTATAAAATAAAATCCAAATTTTCATTCATTTTTCCAGCAATAATACTGCATTCATGTTCTCAACTCAAAAAGGGGTGCTTAAAACCAATCATAGTCCAAAATAATCTCTTTGATATGCTTTGAGGTTTTGAACATAAGAAATACAGGCAGAAGGAGTAGACCATGTGGCATGGCAGGATCCTCACTATTTAACCCAATTAGAGCTGATCTTGGGCCCAACTCTACTTTCACATATATCCCAATGAGAGAAAAATCTTTTTATTCTCATGCTCCAATTCCCTTGCAAAAAAAGGGTCAACATTGGTTTGCTTTGTAATTGCTTGCTGTATCAAGCATGCTGACCTTTAGTATCTCTTTTTTTTTAGATTAGATTAGACTTACAGTGTGGAAACAGGCCCTTCGGCCCAACAAGTCCACACCGACCCGCCAAAGCGAAACCCACCCATACCCCTACATTTATCCCTTACCTAACACTACGGGCAATTTAGCATGGCCAATTCACCTGACCCACACATCTTTGGACTGTGGGAGGAAACCGGAGCACCCGGAGGAAACCCACGCAGACACGGGGAGAACGTGCAAACTCCAGACAGTCAGTCACCTGAGTCGGGAATTGAACCCGGGTCTCAGGTGCTGTGAGGCAGCAGTGCTAACCACTGTGCCACCGTGCCGCCCACTGTGCCACCGTGCCGCCCACAAGTACATGCAAGTACATCTTGTACAAGTACATGCAAGATCTCTGAACATGAACAAGTCTCATGCCTATTGTCTACTTACTGAATTAGTCTGTACTTCTTGGATGCTTCATTATGACCACCCAATAGTTTTAATTCAAACCTAACTTTGTTACATTTACTCTCAATGTCTCAGTGCCAATTGCTGATCCAGTTATGTGTGAGGCAGAGAAATCCCATTGGTTCTACCTGTATGAGATTAAAGTTCGCACAACTATTACAACTACTGCCTTTGTTACGAGCTCAATATATTGGTCAATGTTCTATCCAACAGTAGAATTAGCATTACTTACTTCATTTTCCAGAGGGTTGGTTAGCTCAATTTGCAATTTCTTTTAATTTCAAAAACATCTTTTATTTTTTACATCTTTATATACATTCACAGTCACTAAAGTAGTTCGGTTCTGTACAGAAGCATACAAAGAGCCTAGCAAACATTGCAACTCTAACGAACAAACAAACCAAAAACATTTCTTACTTATACAAGATTATACTTATATATATTTAAGACACCTGAAGGGTCTGATAACTGAACGGGCCCTCACTTAATTTTGGCAGAAAGACCTCACTTTCCCCACTGCATGTTGGCAGCAGCTGCTCTAAGCTTTACTGTGTCCCTTAACATATAGTCCTGGACCTTGGAAAGTACCCATCTGCAACACTCTGTCAGGGTCAACTCCTTGCTGTGGAAAACCAAAATATTTTGGGCAGATAAAACAGTGTCTTTCACTGAGTTAATGGCCCTCCGGGACAGTTGATGTTTGTCTCGGTGTACGTCCGAGAGAACAGACTGCAGAGCACTATATAATCAGAGCTGCTTGGGATAAACCTCAATACAAACTACCACATCTTCGTTTGCAAAGGCACGTTCCAGAAGGAGATGGCTGACAGTATCTACCCACTCCCACAGTTGCTTGGAAGCAGTGTGCGATGGTGCCAACAGTCCAGACAAACATATAAAATGACATCAATAACATTAGTTTAATTCCCAGACTAATGGTTACCAAAGTTTCTCCTTCGCATACTCTCCTGAGGCATGGTGACCCTCAGTTAAAACCACCTTTTATCTCTTTCGAATGAGAGTGCAGCCCTGTGGTCTGGTAAGATAATGGCAACTTTTTAAACTTAGATTTACATTAAATTCCTTTATGTGTAAAACCCTGCATCTCATTTGCATCTTAATTACTCTTTCTATACATACTCTAAACATTAAAAGTTTAGATGCAAAAATTGGATGTGTAGCATCAGTGGAGACCACACTACAGATGCTAATTGTCCTTCTCGGACTGAATGTACTGCCTCTACATTTCCAGAGTCGCCTGTATATCCGACTGCCTGATGCGAAGAATTATCTCCTCCATAGGGCAGCAAGATCCAGTTGTATTTATCTCCTTCAATCACTTGATACCATGTTCTGCAAGGGAGACAAGAGAACACCAAAGAGAGTGTTGTTCTGTGCTTTGTTGATGTGCCTTCCATAACTGGTGATATCTAAATGTAGTGAGAAATGGATGTGAATTTAGCAGCATTGAATGGGGTGTGAGGGGAAGGAAGTATCTAGATGTTATACCTGACTCTTGACTGCCAGAACCAGTGCTGGGTGCATGATGGGGAATGAGCAGTGTAAGGGAACAATGGATAGGAGTTATCATGAAGATGTGCTCACTGCTCTTGACCACACATGAGGTAATTAAACTTCTTGTGTCACTATTTCCAGAAAATTGGTTCCAGGCACTCAGAGTTGTCCTCCCTTGGCACGAGCTCCCAATCCCTTTTAATAGTTTTGAGGGTCTTCTCAAATTATGAAATTATTCCTTGAGTTCATGTCAACCACTGAAGACATTGATCCTGAAGGCGTGTCTCTTCCTCAGAGGGAAGGCATGTTCCATCTTCCTCCTTTACAGGAAAAGCATGGAACAACAGCCTTGGGTAATTCTGTGCAGTTTCCCTTTAAGGGTAGAAGATGGCTAAGCCATGTGAGTTCTTAGCATAAACAGCCATGAGTCACTTGACATAATACTAAAATCCGGTAAGTGAGGTAACAGCTCAAATTACCATGGTGTCTCTGTTATACCTAGCACAGGTTGATCATGAATTAGGTCCCCTGAGCTAGGATACTAATTTGAAATGACTTTCACCCATATCCTTCTGGATTTCAGGTGCCTAATTCTCCACTCCCTATTAAGAATCTTTCCCTTTAAGATTTATTGTCTTTTACTGTTCATTTTTTGAAAACCTCTTTTTTTAATTTACTTGCCGTTGCAACTGATATCTATCTGGTTTCTCTACTACCGCCCTGAAAGCTTTGTCTTGCTGCCATTCTCTTGATGCCAGCAGCATATTCAATACCGTTCTACTTTTATCTAAATCCAAACCAGCCATATAACTGAAAAACAACACAAAGAGATTGCAACAATAACACCAAGAGCACATCAGTCCCTGCATAATCCCAGGTGAATGATTTTGATGAATTGGTACAGTTCATTATGAATCTTATGTGGTGTCATGCTGCTGATAGGGCTTCACAAAAAATTTTAGAACATTTTCATTATAGGAAAGGCAGTGTGCATTCTGTTTTTTTTCTTTTGCCCACAGCAATTTCATTACACAAAGTTACATAATAGAGTAGTACTGGTTATATAAAGGTGAAAGTGGGTATGCAGATGCTGGAGATTACAGTTAAGAGTAGAGTAGTGCTGGAAAAGCACAGCAGGTCAGGCAGTATGCAAGGAGCAGGAAAATCGATGTTTTGGACTGGTTTTATAAAGCAGAGTGAACTAGTGCAATGTTATAAGCAGGAAATTCTCAACCTCAAAAAAAAGTGATTTGCCGCTGTTATATTGAACTTTGCAACATTCTAATCTGGGTGAAGGCCCAATTAGCAATTATTTTTTCTTTATTAAGAAAAGCTCACTAGATTGCAGTGCACTATATTCATCTAGGAAGGAGAATAAGATGATAGGAGTATTGAGTCAAAGTGTGTGCGAAGATTTGTAGCTCGGGTGCTCGTTGTTGTGGTTCTGTTCGCCGAGCTGGAAGTTTTTGTTGCAAACGTTTCGTCCCCTGGCTAGGCGACATCATCAGTGCTTTGGAGCCTCCTGCGAAGCGCTTCTTTGATGTTTCTTCAGGTATTTATAGTGGTCTGTCCTTGCCGCTTCCTGTTGTCAGTTTCAGCTGTCCGCTGTAATGGTTGGTATATTGGGTCCAGGTCGATGTGTTTGTTGATGGAGTTTGTGGATGAATGCCATGCCTCTAGGAATTCCCTGGCTGTTCTCTGTCTGGCTTGCCCTATGATAGTGGTGTTGTCCCAGTCAAATTCTGTCATATTGAGTCAAATCCTGTCAATAATTTGTTTTTCTCCCTATATCAGTTCCCAAGTTGCGATGTTTTGAAAGCAACTAGCATGGGCAATTATCGACTGACTTGAATTTCCACTGAATCAGAATTCAATAAAGGAATAACAGAGCTTCCATTTACAAGCTCGATACCAGAAAAGTCTCTTGCATGTTGAGAGAAAATGTATTTCTGGGGACGTGCATACTCACAAAGAAATGTCTGCTTTTATACATTCTTAAATTCATCTCAGCAAGTAAATGTTTAAACTGATTTGGTCCATCTTTCTTAAAAACAACTTTGGGCTGATACCAACATATTTGCTGTGCTTCAAGTGATATTTTCCCACATTATAGGACATGGAGGTCTTATAAACAGATAATGCAATGGAAAACATTTACAACTCGTGCATCTATTGTATATCAAACTCACTGTAGCCCTGAGTTTCATGTTAGTTATGGGTTGTTACATTGTCTGTTCAGAATACTGGAATAACATTTCTAATGATGTTTGGAAAGTCTTTTTACTTTCGGTTAGATTCTTGTCTATAAAGATGTATTTCAGTTTTATGGATTTCCCATATAATTGTCTGATTAGCAATATGGCAATGATGCATTGAATATGTATAAGCAAGGATGTCAGTAAAAATTATTACATATATGCTGACAGCTTCTTACCTGTGTGCTACATATATTGTCTGTGCTTAAATGATTGCTGAATAAATATTAATATGCTGAAAGGCTTGTTATCAACTGCCTTTCAAATCACAGAATCCTTACAGTGTGGAAGCTGGCAATTTGGCCCATCAAATTCAAACCGACCCTCTCAAGAGCATCCTACGCAGACTAACGCCCTACCCTGTACCTTGCATTTCCCATTGCTAATCTATCTAGTCTGCACATCCGCGCACACTATAGGCAATTTAGCATGGCCAATTCACCTAACCTGCACTTCTTTGAGTGGTGGGAGGAAAATGGAACACACAGAGGAATCTCAGTTAAAAATCACACAACACCAGGCTACAGACACACACATACAGATGGATAAAGACCCACATGCACACATATATTTTGTGGGGTGAATTTGTACTTGCAGAGTTACATTGCACTTTGCTCAAAAACTGCACACATTCATGTAGAACTCTGGGCTCAAAAACTGCATGAATCAATGTAAAACTCTGTTATCTCACTTTTTAGATTATAATCAATCTAAACATCAGGTCATAGACAGAGAACACAGGGGGCTAACACCTTCAACATATTGTCTAGCTATCACCATTGTTAACAGCTAATCCAAGAATGCAACTTTTAAAAAAAGGTTTTGTGATTTACACATGAAAGAAGTGAAACTATTACTGTATTCTAACAGATGAAATGCTTAACAGACATTCAATTTTTCAATGTATAATTTCAGTTACATCACATTGCAAATTTTTGCTATAAATTCTGTGTTACGATCGAGCCTTCCACTATCACCAGATGAAGGAGCGTCGCTCTGAAAGCTAGTGTGCTTCCAATTAAACCTGTTGGACTATAACCTGGTGTTGTGTGATTTTTAACTTTGTACACCCCAGTCCAACACCGGCATCTCCAAATCAAGAGGAAACTCATAAACACAGGGAGAATGTGTAAACTTCACACAGCTGTCAGAGGGTGAAATCACTGTGAGGTAGCAGTGCTAACCACTGAGCCACTGTGCACCCCTAAATCAAGGACTGCAGTCACTGGCTCAATTAACCCAGTTGATTAGATGGCTGGTTTGTGATGCAGAGTGATGTCACCAGTGTGGGTTCAATGTCTGCACTGGCTGAGGTGACTATGAAGGACTGCCCTTCTCAACTTCTCCCCTTGCCTGAGATATGGTTACCTTCAGGTTAAATCACTACCTCTACTGAGAGAGCAGATTATGGTGACTTCACTTCATGGTGGTAATTTCAACTGCTCTGCCCATTAGGATTTCTGTGGAGCTGCACAAGTCTTTCCTGTTAAAATTCTAATGAAGTAATTTGTAAAAGGCTGAACTGGTACAGGTGATCTGGTGTTGGTTCTCCTTATCAATGCTGGCCTTTGAGAGAGCTGGTTGCCAAGTTATTGAAAGTGTTCAACATATTCCAGAGTCTCCCTTTCAACATTTTTGGGATATGGATAAATTTGATTGACCATGTCTGGGCTTTGTTTTTGGTATCATCCAAGGACAGGCAGAGTTCTCTTGTCTGCAGAATTGAGGAGCTTGAGAATGGCATGAATGGCAATACTGCTGACCATCTATGTCTATGGTGGTGAGATTGGTTTTGGCACAAAGGAGAGTGAAGGTTGAAGAAATTCTGTCTAAACAGGTTTTAATTCTTAAACAAAAAGGACGTGGATATTTGACAAGGTGAATAACTACTGGATTGTAAAGAGAATGGGGGCTATCATACAGCCTTTCTCGTCATCATTCCTAATTTTGAAACATATAACTCAAATCTCCCACTCATATAGTTGCAGTCATATCACCGTGAAGCATTTGCAAGATTGGAAAAAAGTTTCTTGGACATCAAATTCTTGGGAAAGGAATCCAGAACTTTGTGATTCACTAAATCAAATGCTTTGGGACAAGTCACCAAGGCAATAAAGACTCCGTGGAATTGCTGTCAACTTTACTTGGACTTCCTGGGAATAAAAATCATTCAGAGAAGCCTGAGGAATGTTAAAAGCTTTTACAGAAGAAAGCAGTTCAGGAAAAAGCATGTCAGAACTTCCTCTGGTGACAAATGGAAAATTATCATGATAGTTCCCACACCATGAGTTATTACTCTCTTGAAGATATTTATAATTGCCACGTTCCTGAAGTTGGGCGCTGGTGTGAGTGGATGGAGTGGAGGTGTTGTCAGGTGTTCTTTTTCCTCCTGAATTCATCCAATGATTTCATGGAGGCTCGATTCAAGGATCTCAACTGGAATACAATCAGAATTCCAAACTTTTTAATTTTTCTTTGCTTAATACAGCTTAATATGGATATTGTTAATCCATAGGTTCTGCAATGGGGTCTGCGTAAAACCTGGTGAGTAACAACTGTCTGAATGGATTTATGGTCGAGGAGTTGTTGGGAATGGTTGTGGCAGCTTTGATATATGGCACTGTCGTTCTTATATCTGCACTACACAAGTGCCAGTCCATGACGATTTCCAACAAGTGAGAATATAAACGTTGCCCCTTCATATTCAAAAGCATCACAACTACTGAGTGCTCCACTATCAGTATCCTGGGGTTACAATTGTCCAGAAACTGAACTGGACAGCCATATAGACACTGTGGCTACATGAGCAAGGTCAGAAGCCTAGGAATCCTTCAGTGAGTAACTCACCTCCTGACTCCATAAAGCCTGTCCACCATCTACAAGGCATAAGTCAGGAATGTGATGGAATCTTCTGTATTTGCCTGGATGAGTGAAGCTTCAACAACACTCTTGATACCATCTAGGACAAAGTAATTCACTTGATTGGATCCATATCATGCCCTCCACTAACAATGCTAAGTAGCAACAATGAGTATTATCTACAAGCTGTACTGCAGAAATTCACTGTGGCTCCTTAGAAAGCACCTACCAAAGTCATAATTGCTACCACACAGAAGGACAAGGGCCACAGATAGATGGAAACACTACCACATGTACATTCCCCTCCAAGTCAACTATCGCCAAGTCGAGCCAGCGATATCCTTATTCTGCAAATCAGTAAAAAAAACTTCTGTGAGTGAAGGGGATGTCGTCTATTTTACTGTAGTCTATAAATGACTCTGGTGGCTTCAGAAATACTTTGCATGTCACGATGGTCAACATACTGTTGGATTTCTTAGGCATTATCTTCCCACTCAACATTTTATCTTCTGTCTTTAGGCATCAGTCTTGAGTTGTTGAAATGCTGTTTTCTGAACTTCGTGACTTTAGATTGTTCTGCCAGGCAATGAAGGCTCTCGTTTTTCTGCATTGTTTTTATCAGATCATCCAGAGTGTATGTTCAGAAAGAAGCATTGTGATCCTATCATTTGAGGCATCAAGACTTCACAGTGATATTGCGAATCTCATTGAGACCCACTTGACTGAGGGGGGAGGGAACCAACTTGGGATACATCTTCCACAGGAAAGGCAAAACTGATAATAATCCTCATGTCTACACAGTTGGCTTTGCTGTCTGGGATAGGATTTTGAATGTACTGCCAGAACTCACCATTTTCACATTTTCATGTCTGGCTCAGCAGGATGTCAAATCTGGTTTGATGAAGTCATCACATTCTTCCCAAAAGAAGAAAAGATCATCCTTCCTGGGGTTTTAGTGCCAGTGATGGCCATGATTTCACGATCTGGAAAGTAACAGTGGGGAAAAAATGGTGTGGGAAGAGTGGATGCAAATGGTGTCCTGTTCATGACAAAATGTGGATTAGTGGTGCTGGAAAAGCACAGCAGTTCAGGCAGCATCCAAGGAGCAGTAAAATCGATGTTTCGGGCAAAAGTCCTTCATCAGGAATAAAGTTAAAGTGCCTGAAGGGTGGATAGATCTCATTGAGACCCACTTGACTGAGGGGGAGGGTACAAACTTGGGATACACCTTCCACATGAAAGGCAAAACTGATAATAATCCTCATGTCTACACAGTTGGCTTCCCCTCCACCCTTCAGGCACTCTGCCTGTATTCCTTATGAAGGACTTTTGCCCGAAACATCGATTTTACTGCTCCTTGGGTGCTGCCTGAACTGCTGTGCTTTTCCAGCACCACTAATCCAGAATCATGATAAAATGTGGTCCACATGATTTTATTGTGAAAAAGAATTGTCTTACCCCTGAAGGACAAACACAAAACCACATGGAGGCAGCCATGATCAGAGCATTGGCACCTCCTGGATAATGTTATTGTTTGAGTCAGAGATCTAAGTGATGTCTGTATCACTCACTCTATGTGGGACATTGAACACTAACAGAGAGCTTGACTGGTAATAAACATTCACTTTACACACAGACGATACAAGAATCAATAATCCGAGGGGAAGAACATTAATGTCTCAGACACACTGAAGAGAGGTATTCTAAAAGCAGCTCACAACCAATCTGGGAATTCTTCACCTACTTCAACTTCAGGACAGTGCGATCAAGAAAAGATGTTCAGGAATGGGTCAAATCTGGTTTGATGAAGTCGTCATTTTCTTCCCAAAATAAGAAAAGATCATCCTTCCTGGGGTTTTAGTGCCAGTGATGGCCATGACTTCACGATCTGGAAAGCCACAGTGGGGAAAAAATGGTGTGGGAAGAGTCGATGCAAATGGTGTCCTCTTCATGACAAAATGGCTCTGGTAAATACCAGGATACCGACCATTAGATTCGAGCATCACTGTCAACAGATTCAAAGCAGTAATAAGCATGTAACAATGATAGTTACTTGCGTTTATATAGCATTTCTAACACCATTAAACCTCCCATATTGCTTCACATGAGGAACAAACCACAGGAAGATATAGCTTTAGGATCATAATAAAGGAGCAAAGTTTGGCACAGAAGCAGAGGAATTTATGGGTGGAATCACAGAGGTTGGGTAAAGTAGGCAGCTGAAGGCACATCCACCATAGTGAAGCAATGAAAATTAGGGATGTTCCCGAAGGCAGACATGTAGGATTGGTAAAGATTGCCAAAATAGGAAAGGTGAAAACAGGAAAAGATTTGAAAGGATGAACATCTTAAAATGAGAGATTGTTGGACCAAAGGCCATTAGGTCCAGATAGAGGATGTAGAGATTTTGTTGGGCTCAAGTTGACAGAAGTTGTGAGGTGAGAGAGCATTTGAATATTTGAGTCAGAATGGTATTGACAGGATTGTTAACTGCATCTGGGTTTTAGGTAGGGTAGAAATGTATGATATAATAAAGATGCAAGTAAGGCAGTCTCAGTGATGGTAAATTCATGGAATAGACATTCTTTTCAGGATCAGATCGGATGGCAAATTTTGAGGAATAAGCATGACAGGCAATTGACAGAAGTAGATTGGTAAGTTAGATTAAAATAGAAAATTGTTGATGAGCAATTGTGAACGTTTTTTTCAAATATTTCATAAGTTTTAACAATTTGACAGTCCGTTCAGAAGGAAAATCTCCATAAGAAGTGCTCCAATCATGGTTAAGTAAAGTGTCAAGGAGAGTATAATGTTCAAAGAAGAACTTTATGACATTGTTAGAAAGAAGAGTAAATTTTGAGGACCAAGGGGGCTATTTTATATTGTAAAAAGATGATATTTTAAAAATAATACAGAGAAAATAGAATATGAGAGTAAAGTTGTCACAAATATAAAAATAGATTCCAAGATCTTCTACTATCATGTAAAAAGGAAGACAATAGCAAAAATCAACTTTGGAAATTGCATGGGAGAATAAGTAAATAGCAGAGAGGCTAAACAAATATTTTGTATATTTCTTCACAGTGGAAGGCATAAAAAATCAGAAGTTGTAAGGAGCCAAGTATCTACTGAGGCAGAAGAAATGAAAGTAAATAATATTAGCAAAAAAAAATAGTACTAGAGAAATTAATGGAACTGAAAGCCAACAAATTTCCTGAACTTGGCATCTTATGCCTAGGGTTCTAAATGAGGTGGCTACCAATGTACTGGTTGTGATCTTACAAAATTCCCTAGCTTATAGCTTAGAAGAATAATGAGAAGTCTCTCTAAAGCAAGTAGAATTATAAAGGAATTTAACAAGATCGATGCTGGGATCTTTTTTGTTTCTGGCTTGAGAACTTGAGTTAAAGGGCATAGTCTAAGGATAATGGGGCTGTCATATCAGGAGAAATGTCTTCACTCAGCACATTGTGAATTTTTGAAATTCTCTACTCTGGAGGGCTGTAAATGCTTAGCTTGCGGATATTCAAGGCTCAGATTTACGTATTTCTAGAATCTAAAGGAGTCGAGGGAGAGGGGAACTAATTGAAAAAGTGGATTTCAAGCCACAGTTCAACTATGCTCTCGTTAAATGGCAGACAAGTCACAAGGGATCATATGATCTACACCAACACCTTGCTTATATTTCTTGACTGGGGATAGTCAGCATGGCTTTATGCATGGGAAATCATGTCTCACAAATTTGATTGAATATTTTGAAGAGATGAACTGGAAGATAGATGAAGGCAGATGGTATGCATTATCTATTCTGACTTTAGCAAGACCTTTGAAAAGGTTCTGCATGGTAGACTGGGTTAGTAAGTTAGATCACATGGGATCCAAGGGGAGTTAGCCAGTTGGATAAAAAATTAGCTTGACCGTACGAGACAGAGGGTGGTGGGGTAAACGGTTGTTGTTCAGACTGGTGACCTGGGACCAGTGGTGTGCCAGAAGGGTCCACTGTTGTCCGTCATTTATGTAAATGATTTGGATGAGAATATAGGAGGCATGGTTAATAAGTTTGCAGACAACAACAAAATTGATGGCATAGTGGACAGTGAAAGAAGGCTACCTAAGAGTACAACAGAATCTTGATCAACTGTGCCACAGGGCCAAGGAATGGTGGATAGAATTTAATTCATATAAATGCATTGTGTTGCATTTTGGTAAGACAAACAAGGCTGGCCTTATACTGTTAATGGTACGGCCCTGGGGAGTGTTGTTGAACAGAGAGAGACCTTGGGGGTGCAGGTACATAGCTCCTTGAAAATGGTGTCACAGGTAGACAGGCATGCTTGCCTTCATCTCTCAGAGTATTGAGTTTAGGAGTTGGGACATCGTGTTACAGATGTACAAGACATTGGTAAGGCGTCATTTGGAGTACTACATACAATTCTGGTCAGCCTGCTACAAGAAGGATGTTATTAAACTGAAAGGGTGCAAAACTATTTTCAAGCAGGAAGAGTTGAGTTCTAAGGAGAGGCTACATAGGCTGAGCTTTTGTCCCCTGGAGCACAGGAGGTTGAGGGGTGACCTTATGGAGGTTTATAAAATCATGAAGGGCACAGGTCTTTTTCCCAGGGAGGTGAGTTTAAAACTAGGGGGCATAGGTTTAAAGTGAGAGGGGAAAGATTTAAAAGGGACTTGAGGAGGTATTTTTCAAACAGAAGTTGATGTGTAAATGGAAAGAGCTGCTAGAGGAAGTAGTAGAGACAGGTACAATTACAACATTTAAAAGATTTTTGAACAGGTACATAGTAGGAAAGGTTTAGAGGGACATGGGCCAAATGCTGGCAAATGGGACTAGTTCAGTTTAGGGAAATTGGTCAGCATGTACAAGTTGGGCCAAAGGTCCTGCTTCCATCCAGTATGAATGCTATGGTCAGAGAGAAGGATGGAAACAATGTCTTAAAAACAAAGTTTATGACTGGGACCTAATGACTCTGATGTTCCTAATATTTTAGTGGAAAATGTTTCTGCTCCTTCAATGTTGGATATTGAACAAGCAGCATAACAAACCAGAGATTATCAAGTGGTCAAACCAACTATAGTGAGACAGACATGCAAGTGTTGAACAAGGAACGCATTATGTGCTAATGTGGTGTATGTGAACATGATGGGCTATATTGCTCATACTACAGAATTGTGACATAGCTCAGCACAGAGGGAGGCTATTCGGCCTATCAAGTTTACACCAACTTGCTTGAAGAGCAAGTTAGTTCCACACAATCAATTCTTATCCCATGACCCTGCATTTTTGTCAAGTTTTCACCAAATTGTCTTTTGAAGGCTATGCTTGAATCTGTATCCGTGACCATGTTAGGCAATGCATTCCAAATTCTAACCACTCATTGTATAACAAAGTATCTCCTCATGTTGCTTTTTGTTCTTTTGCCATTCATTTTAAATCTAGGTCCTCTGGTTATTGACTCCTCAAACATTGGAATCTCCTCCTGTTTCCTGTAATGTGGGTGTTGTTAGTGAGGCCAACATTTGTTTCTGACTCATAATTGCCCTTGAGAAGTTGGTGATGAGCCACATTCTTGTATCACTGCAGTTTGCAATAAAACTACACTCTCAGCCCCCTTAGTAAGAATTTCCAGCATTTTTACTCAGGGATAGTGAAGAAACAGTGATATAGTTCCAAATTAAGATGGTGGTGACTTGAAGAGCAACTTGCAAAAATTGGTGTTTCCAGTTATCTATTGCCTTGTTTTTCCTTGTGGCAAATGTTGCAATTTTTAAAATTCCTATGATTGGGACTTGAACCTTTTTCTGAACATACAGGCTCCGTCACCTGCACCTGAGAAAGTGGAAACTGATAGGAAGGGCCCTGCAACTCATTTCTACAAACAAAGTCTTCCATAATCATTCACTGAAAAAACGCAAACAAGGGTGCTGTAGACTGGAAAAACACTAAAAATTGTACCAATCACACACAAACTAATTCTGCAGATCTTCGAGCGATTCTAACATTAATTAGGTTCAGTAAACAAAATGACCCAGGTCCCACAATGTTAATATCATGGAAATTTACTGCGCTCTCCACTCAATTACCCCCATCAAATTAAAAATCAGTGCCTCAGAGATTCTTCATATAATTAATTTATTGTAAAACCCATGATGTAAACTCATTTGTGAAACACATCTGCTTTCCATCTGAGACATGCACAAATGTGTCAATGTAAATATGTGCATGTGAATTCAGATTTATGCAGCTATCTGCCCTTGGTAAGGAAATACTTATTTATATTCAAAGTTCCATCCAAGTACCTTCACTGGAGAAATGTGCTTATCCTCTCCCAGACCTGAGTACTCCTCACAGCCCTAACAACAGCATAACAACCCACTCATGGTGTGTAATCCGAAAGGAGATATTCTCCTTTACTATTAAAGTTGCTTTGATGCAACAATCCATTGGCTATCACACTACACCAGCACAGAACAGATTTTGTTCAGCTGAAACTGAAATGTCAAATTAACATGGTTAAAGAGGGAGTATAGAACAGTTTAATGTTTTTAGTCTCATATGGAAGCACAGACATATCCTATCTCCAGAACCTTTGGAGTGTCACATGAATTTATTGTCTTCTCCTTTATTCTTCCACCTGATAAAAACTGAAATATAGAAGACAGCAAAAGAAAACAAAAATCCAATGGGTGGATTTGATGTTCCTGACATGGGACCTGCCCAATAATTGGAGTACCTGACAATGTATCATTGCCATCAATGCCACTGGAAGCAAAATGTGCTGCCAGTGTAACAGTGAGGTCTTCACCAGCAATTATAATGGGATCCTGAGAGAGAGGGGTGAGTCGGGAGGAGCGATGATGCAGGAAGGAGCTCAAATGCAAGGTGGCTGGCCCTGAGTGGGCATCTCCAATTCTGAATTGGATTCTAAATGCCTTTGAACAAATAGCATCACTCCCTGCTGCAACCCAAGGAGACCTCTGGCAAACGTGACATGTTTGACTGGGTGGTGCCAAGCTTGAGAGAATCCATGTGCTGTCAATAAATCTAGGTGGGCTCAGGAATTCTGACTTTGAAGTGGCTTCGTAATAATCTTCATCAGCTCAAGGGAGATAGAAATCATCATCTATTCAACTCGAGCAGGCTTCATTAAATCCCTTCCCAAGTCCCATTCTTTGACTGCAGGAATTGCAGTGGGATCTCTTTACGCGGTTCTTTTTGGAAACTACCAAACTTCCTTGTCAGCTAACATTCAACTTCCAACAAAGGGTTGTTGGTATTTTTTACTCGATTTCTGGCTTAACCTTATTAATATAGTATGAGAACACCATTGAAAAGGCTGTCCTCAGATTTCATTAGCCTGCTATGATTTGACTGAAAAATCGGAAGTTATATTAGGTAGTTATATAAAGCATTCACTTCCTTCACACATGTTTATATTTTGACCTATACTTTCAAATATAACTGTGTATGGGTTTCACTATAAATGCCTAAGCAAAGCAATAAAATGCACTTTAATAAACGATATAAACCACCTTAAGTATAAATCAACGCCAAGCCAAACCAAAACAAGTAGCAATTTGTTTTATGGCCTCGAGGGAGTGTTTGAGTGCTGCAAGATTTGTAAGGAATAAAACTACCTGAAAGAAATGTTACATATCCAGAAGTAATATTACAGGAGCTACTGTTAAGTGATCTGTAAAAATTATTTGGCATTAAACTGAGTTGTTAATAACTTTTGAAATACAATGTTTGAAGCAGGTTATAAGGTCTTTTTAAAAACCTTTTCTTTATGATCCATGCTAGAATCTGCCAAGTAAACCAACTTTACTCTAACAAGTCAATATTTAGCACTAAGTTTCTTGTGGCTTTCAATATAATATTTTGAAAACCAGAAAATCTATCTAAAGAGATCAGAATAATCATCATCAGTTACATAACACGGTTTAAGAAGTTAGGACTATCTGTGTTGAAGCAGAAAGAGTCGAGACAAGAATTGACAAAGGTGAATTATGGCAGAATTGGACAGAATAGATAGGAAAGAAATGTTCCCATTAATGGAAGCATTAAGAGCCAGAGGTGGCAGATTTAAGTGCATTGGCAAAAAAAAGCAATGGTAACAAGAGGAAAATCTTTTAAATGTAGTCAGCATTTAGAATTTGGAATGCATTGCCTGAGAGTGTGGTGGAAACAGGTTTGATCAAAACATTCAAACAGGAACTAGCTAGTTATTTGTAAAGTAGACAGGGCTACAGGTAGATGGCTGGAGAGAGAGAGAGCCAGTCAAACATATTGGGTCAAGTGCCCAAGTGCTGTAACACTTCTGTGAATTGGCATATTTTGAAGTTGGATATTCTTCATGAAAATAGAAAAGGACAATAAACCATGTGAACTTTCCTGACAAGATGTATTTACCAAATATGCTAATAACTGGAAATTTCCGACATTAGATACAGAAGCAAATTATTTGATTTGGGATTCAGTCACTGGCAGTTTGCAGCTGGGTACAGTTTGCTGCATCATCCTGTTGGAAAGATGTTGTGAAACCTGAAAGGATTCAGAAAAGATTTACAAGGATGTTGCCAGGGTTGGAGGATTTGAGCTATAGGGAGAGGTTGAATAGATTGAGGCTGTTTTCCCTGGATCGTAAGAGGCTGAGGGGTGACGTTATAGAGCTTTATAAAATCATGAAGAGCATGAATAGGCTTTTCCCTGGGTGAGGAGTCCAGAACTAGAGGGCATAGGTTTAGGGTGAGAGGGGAAAGGTATAAAAGAGACCTAAGGGGGCAACGTTATCACACAGAGGGTGGTGTGTATATGAATGAGTTGCCAGAGGAAGTGGTGGAGGCTGGTAAAGTTACAACACTTAAAAGTCATCTGGATGGGTAAATGAAAATAAAGGGCTTAGAGGGATATGGGCAAAGTCCTGGTAAATGGGACTAGATTAATTTAGGATATCTGGTCAGCATGGATGAGTTAGACAAGATGTTTCCGTGCTATACATCTCTATGACTTTATGATTCTTCAGAAGAAAAGGCTCTTGTCTGAAAGAGAAGGCAATTTTCTCATGTTACTAGATTACTTACAGTGTGGAAACAGGCCCTTTAACCCAACCAGTCCACACCGACCCTCCAAAGAGTAACCCACCCAGAACCATTTCCCTCCTAACACTAACACATAATGGGCAATTTAGCATGGCCAATTCACCAGCTCTGCACACATCTTTGGCCTGTAGGAGGAAACAAGAGCACCTGGAGGAAACCCATGCAGACTCGGGGAGAATGTGCAAATTCCACACAGGCAATCACCTCAGGCTGGACTTGAAGCTGGGACCCTGGTGCTGTGAGGCAGCAGTGCTAACCACTGAGCCATCATGCTGCCCAATCAGATACAAGTTGTTTTGGTCTGGAAAGCATTGAGTGGTATCTTAATAGAGCCTGAATGAGATTGGTGATGGTGAGGAATTTGGCAGAATCACGAGAAGTCCAGTGAGGCCTACCTTAACATTAGATACTGCCTGAGAGACACTGCAACTTTTAACTAGATTCTGGGTGTCAAGGTGAGATTCGCACTAGGCAGTGACACATTACCTATTAAAAGGGAATATTGCTTGTTAATGAACTTATCAAATGCACATATTGCATCATTAATATGTTGCTTCCTACCCTACCAGCCACCACAAACAACACAGAAATCAGAGTGGTTACTTGGCAACTTCAGCTTCCCGCTGGCTATGAACAGCCTCCATGTCGGTAACAAGCAACAGTATCTCTGGGCACAGCCCAGGAGCACCAACAACATGCACTTCACATCCATAGACGTGCAATAGTGAAAGCAATGCAGACTCGTTAGGATGAGGGTACAGTAGTAGAAATAGAGTGAGTGCAAGGTTTTGGAAAGAAGAGATGGTGGCACGAACACTGGCAGAGCGGATAACTGCTGGGCATCACTCCCAAAATGCATTGATCTGAGACGCAACCATGGGCCATGCTGGTATCGTCTGGTGTCATAACCTTCTATGCTCCTCCTTGAAGGTGGAGTCTCACCGTTGCACCACTACATCCACTTTATCCAGTAGCTGCCTGATCAATAACAGACACCGATTTAAGGTGAATGGCAGAAAAACTAGCAGAGACAGAGGAAAAATCTTTTTCTCTCAGTAATTAGTTAGAGTGATGGATGCTGATTCAATAGCAGCCCTCAACAAAGAATTATGCAAGTACTTGAAAGAGAAAAAATATGCTGGAGCTTAGAACAGCACTAACAGAATTGCTCTTCAAAAAGTACCAACACAATCTCAATGAGCCAAATGGACAGCCTCTGTATGTACTATTCTTTCATTCCAAGTGCAAGTGCTTCATGGCAATCTCGAAATTTTGTTTACTCTTCTCAGCTACATTCTGAGATTGAAAAAATCACTCAAATCTCCAAAGCTTCATAATAGAACAACTCCATGTGACTTCTAAACCAGTGTTTATTTTATAACAAATATAATGAATTGGCCTTAAAATAAGCACCGCCTTGTCTTGAAATAATAAATGTTAGATCATATAATGCATATGATGTTAATCTGCTTCATAAGATCAACCTTGTTTGAATAAGATCATAAAAGAACTATTATTATTGAAATGAACATATCTGAGCGCACTGGTGTTACGCTATAGGTTAATCATAAAGGAAGAAACAATTTGTCCTTCTGACCTGGCTCTTGAAATTAGCAGTCAACTTCCTGATTTCTAATTAAATAAGAAGTTACCATTATGTGGGATCTCCTGGAATATACGAGCAGAGGTCTTTTTCACTGTACACATCTGGTTTGACATTCAGAGACAATCATAGTTGTGCTATGCAAACCACCCATGATGATTACCACAGGATATTCTGTCGCCACATGAGAATAAGGTAATTTTTACTGCATTTGTGATATTAATTTATTGAGTTTTGGCTCTGTTGGTGTTTCATAATTTAATTTTCTTTTGCAAGCTTTTCGACTGTAAGATAAATAATATACAATTTACTGCAATCAGTGTGTTAAAGTGATTGTTTTATACCATTAGTTCAGTGAAAGCAAGACAGGTGCTAAAAGAAACCAGGGGAAAGTAAGGACTGCACGTGCTGGAGATCAGCTCAGTGGTTAGCACTGCTGCCTCACAGCACCAAGGTCCCAGGTTCGATTCCAGCCTCGGACAACTATCTGTGTGGAGTTTGCACATTCTCCCTGTGTCTGCGCGGGCTTTATCTGAGTGCTCCTGTTTCCTCCCACATTCCAAAATATACAAAACAGTTGAATTGGCCATCCTAAATTGCCCATATTGTTAGAGGGGAGGTGGGTTAATCTTCAGAGGGTTAGTGTGGACTTGTTGGGCCAAAGGGCCTGTTTCCACACTGTAGGGAATCTAATCTATTCAGAGTCAAAATGTGTGGTGCTGGAAAAGCACAAATGGTCAGGCAACATTCAAGGAGTAGGAGAGACAATGTTTCATACATAAGCTCTTCATCAGGAATGTGTCAGATGTGGAAGGACGCTATGGGGCCTTAGATGGAGGTGAAGTGAGAGGTCTGGGCAAGGTTTTTATGCCTTTTGCAATGGTAAGGGCAGGTGCCGGGAGAGGAGGGTGGGTTGGTGGGGGTTGTAGATCAAACAAGGGAGTCGCGGAGGGAATGGTTTCTGTGGAATGCGGATGGTGGTGGGGACTGTACGTAGGTGGCAGAAATGACGGAGGATGATGCAATGATTCGGAGGTTAGTGGGGTGGGAACTAGGGGGGCCCTGTCTTTGTTGCGATTCGAGGGGTAGAGTTCAAGGGCAGAGGTGCGGGAAGTAGAAGGATGTGATGCAGGGCATGGTTGACCACCTGGGAGGGGACATTGCGGTCCTTGAACAAAGATGCTATCTGGGATTTTTTAGAGTGGAATTGGTCATCCTGGGAGCAGATAGAGCAGAAGCAGAGGAACTGGGGAGTGAGGGATAGCATTATTATGGAGGTGTGGGTGGGAGGAGATGTAATCCAAGTTGCTATGGGTGTTAGTGGGCTTGAATTGGATGTCCGTGTTATGTCAGTCGCTGGAAATGGAGATGGAGTGGTTCAGGAAGGAAACGGACATGTCCAAGATGGTCCAGGTGAACTTAAGATCAGGTTGAAAGGTGTTCATGAAGTTGATGAACTGTTCAACCTCCTTGTGGGAGCATGAGGTGGTACCAATACAGTCATCGATGCAACGGAGGAAAAGGTGGGGAATGGTGTCAGTGTAGCTGCAGAAGATAGACTGTTCCACGTACCCGATAAAGAGGCAGACATACCTGGGGTCCATGCAGGTGCCCATGGCATACCCTGTTAATCTGAAGGAAATGGGAGGATTCAAAGGAGAAATTGTTGAGGGCGAGGACGAGTTCAGCGCATCAAATGAGTGTGTTGGTGCAAGGGTACTCGTTGGGTCAGTGGGAGAGGAAGAAATAGAGGACTTGGAAGCCTTTGTCATGGCAGACAAATGTGTATAGAGAATGGATATCCAAGGTGAATATAGGGAACCGAAAATCATGGAGGAGGTGGTGAACGTGGGTGGTGTCCCGAATGCTGGTGTCAGATGTGCAAGGATCCTTTGGGGCCTTGGATGGAAGTGAGGGGGAATGTGTGATTGCAGTCTCCTGATGAAAAGCTTATGCTCGAACTGTTGACTCACCTGCTCCTCAGATGCTGCCTGACCGGCTGTGCTTTTCAAGCACCACACTTTTTGATGCTAAAAGAAACCAGTAGAGGTTGAAACATGTTAAATAAACTCCCTTGAATATGTATTACCACAAAATACATGAACTGATCATAACAAAGAAAATTGACATTCCTGTAACATAATGTTAGTTTTGAGGTCAGTGGGGTTGTTCTGCAGTAATTGTGAACTTCATATGGTGACAGAATCCCCATTCAATTGGATAAATTATTTGTAAGTGTTTTTCCAACAAGATGACTCGTGTAAATGGGCCACTAGTCATCAGTTCCACTCGATTGCAATTTACGCTGTGAGGAAGAACAGAATCATAAACAGTAACTTTGGCATTTTCATGTCTAACTGTAAATATGTGTAGACTCAAGAGAGAAGAAATGGTCTTCGATCATATACATTTTGCTGCTCTCCATTTGGCTTCCTCCCTTTTGGCTTCTACTAGTTCTGAGGATTAGGCACATGCAGAATGAGTCTGCATTTTTTTAAAGTTTTTTTCATGGGTTTGAAAATATCTAGCAAGGCTACCATTTATTGCCGACCTCTAATTGCCCCTGAGAAGGTGATGATGAGCTGTCTCCTTGAATTCCTGCAGTCCATGTAGAATTGGATCACATTTGGCACTGTTACAGTAAAAGAACAGAGATCGTTCAAAGTTATGATAGTGTGTGACTTGGGGAATTTGCAGTTGGTGGTGCACACATGTACCAGTCGTTCTTTTCCTCCCAAGTAATAAGCTGCTGCAGTATATTTTGCAAATGTACATTCTGTTGTCTTTGTACATTGGTGATGCAGAGAGAGAACATGTTTAAGGTGGCGGATCTGGTATTAATCAAGGTGATGAGCTTCTTGAATGTTGAGAAGCATCAATCGTTCAGGTGTGGATGCGTAGTCTTTGGATTGGCAGTAATCTGACATCAGCCTAAATGACTGATAAGATAGTGATACCCAAATTTGCATATTCAATATCCAAATGGTCTTTGCAGTATTTACTTGAGAAAACAAACATGAAGCTGAAATGCTCCCAGCAGGGCCAGGCAGCCTGCCTGCCAATAAACAAATTTGTTGCAAGTTTGTCCTGTTAAAGTATTGAGAAGTCCCCAAGACTGTTTGAAATGCTGTCACTAGGCTGCCATACCTTCACAGTAGGACCAAAGAAGACACAGAGTCATCGAGTCATAGAGATGTACAATCCAGAAACAGACCCTTCAGTCCAACCCGTCCATGACGACCAGATATACCAACCCAACCTAGTCCCACCTGCCAGCACCCGGCCCATATCCCTCCAAACCCTTCCTATTCATGTACCCATCCAAATGTCTTTTAAATGTTGCAATTGTACCAGCTTCCACCACGTCCTCTGACGGCTTATTCCATTCATGTACCACCCTCTGTGTGAAAAGGTTTCCCACTTAGGTCTCTTCTTTATTTTTCCTCTCTCATCCTAAACCTATGCCCTCTAGTTCTGGCTCCACCACCCCAGAGAAAATACCATGTCTATTTACCCTATCTATGCCCCTCATGATTTTATAAACTTCTATAAGGTCACCCCTCAGCCTCCAAAGCTCCAGACAAAATAGGTCCAGCCTATTCAACGTCTCCTGACAGCTCAAATCCTCGAACACTGACAACATCCTTGTAAATCTTTACTGAACCTTTTCAAATTTCACAGCATCTTTCTGATAGGAAGGAGACCAGAATTGCATGCAATATTCCAACAGTGGCCTAACCAACACCCTGTACAGCAGCAACATGACCTCCAACTCCTGTACTCAATACTCTGACCAATAAAGAAAAGCATGCCAAACGCCTTCTTCACTAGGCTATCTACCTGTAACTCTACTTTCAAGGAGCTATGAACCTGCACTCGAAGATCTTTGTTCAGAAACATTCCCAAGGACCTTACCATTAAGTGTATAAGTCCTGCTAAGATTTGCTTTCCCAAAATGCAGTATCTTGCATTTATCTAAATTAAACTCCATCTGCCACTCCCTAGCCCATTGGCCCAACTGATCAAGATCCTATTGTACTCCGAGGTAACCTTCTTCGCTGTCAACTACACCTCCAATTTTGGTGTCATCTGCAAATTACTAACTATACTTATGCTTGCATCCAAAACATTTATATAAATAATGCAATGCAGTGGACCCAGCACCGATCCTTGTGGCACTCCACTGCTCACAGACCTCCAGTCTGAAAAACAATCTTCCACTACCACTCTCTGTCTTCTATCTTTGAGCCAGCTCTGTATCCAAATGGCTAGTTCTCCTTGTATTCCATGAGATCTAGCCTTGCTAACCAGTCTTCCATGGAGAAACTTATCGAACGCCTTACTGAAGTCCATATAGATCACATCCACCGCTCTGCCCTCATCAATCCTCTTTGTTACCTATAGAGTCATAGAGAAGACAGCATGGAAACAGACCCTTTGCTGACCAGATATACCAACCCAATTTAGTCCTACCTGCCAGCACCCAGCCCATATCTCTCCAAACCTTTCCTATTCATATACCCATCCAAATGCCTTTTAAATGTTGCAATTGTACCAGCCTCCAACACTTCCTCTGGCAGCTTATTCCACACACCTACCACCATCTGCATGAAAAAGTTGCCCCTTAGGTCTCTTTTATATCTTTCCCCTCTCACCCTAAACCTATGCCCTCTAGTTCTAGACTCCCCATGAATAGACTTTGTCTATTTATCCAATCCATGCCCTCATGATTTTGTAAAACTCTATAAGGTCACCCCTCAACCTCCGATGCTCCAGGGAAAACAGCCCCAGCCTGTTCAGCCTCTCCCTATAGCTCAAGTCCTTCAACCCTGGCAACATCCTTGTAAATCTTTACTGAATCGTTTCAGGTTTCACAACATCTTTCTGATAGGAAGGAGACCAGAATTGCACACAATATTCCAATAGTGGCCTAACCAATGTCCTATAAAGCTGCAACATGACCTCCCAACCCCTATACTCAATACTCTGACCAATAAAAGAAAGCAAACCAAACGCCTTCTTCACTATCCTATCTATCTGCGCTTCATTTTCAAGGAGCTAGAACTGCACACCAAGGTCTCTTTGTTCAGCAACACTCCCTGGGACCTTACCATTAAGTGTATAAGTCCTGCTAAGAGTTGCTTTCCCAAAATGCAGCACCACGCATTTATCTGAGTTAAACTCCATTTGCCACTTCTTGGTCCATTGGCCCATCTGATCAAGATCCTGTTGTCATCTGAGGTAACCTTCTTCGCTGTCCACTACACCTCCAACTTTGGTGTCATCTGTAAACTTACTAACTGTACCTCTTATGCTCGCATCCAAATCATTTATGTAAATGACAAAATGTAGAGGACCCAGCACCGATCCTTGTGGCACTCCACTGGTCACAGGCCTCCAGTGACCAACCCTCCACCACCACCACCCTCTGTCTTCTACCTTTGAGCCAGTTCTGTATCCAAATGGCTTGTTCTTCCTGTATTCCATGAGATCTAACTTTGCTAACCAGTCTCCCATGGGGAACTTTGTTGAACGCCTTGCTGAAGTCCATATAGATCACATCTACTGATCTGCACTAATCAATTCTCTTTGTTACTTCTTCAAAAATGTCAACCAAGTTAATGAGACATGATTTCCCATGCATAAAGCCATGGTGACTATCCCTAATCTGTCCTTGCCTAATAAATTCTATCCCTCAGGATTCCCTCCAACAATTTGCCCACCACCAATGTGAGGCTCACCATTTTATAGTTCCCTGGCTTGTCCTTGCCACATTTCTTAAATAGTAGCACCACATTAGCCAACCTCCAGTTTTCTGGCACTTCATCTGTGACTATCGATGATACAAATATCTCAGCAAGGGGTCCAGCAATCACTTCCCCAGCTTCCTACAGAGTTCAAGGGTACAGCTGATCAGGTTCTGGGGATTTATCCACCTTTATGCGTTTCAAGACATCCAGCACTTCCTCCCCTGTAGTTTGGACATTTTTCAAGATGTAACCATCTACTTCCTAGCATTCTATAGACATTCTATATTCTATGCTTCTTCACAGTAAACACTGTGTGAAACAAAACTCACATATTAATCAATTTCAGTCTGAGTCAAATTCTGAAGCAGCGAATTTTATTGTTACGTACTTGCAAGAACGGCTGCCTACCGAGTAAGCACCTCAATCTGAGGGTTACATTCTGATTTATACAGTTCAACTGCGTCTCTTGGTACTCCTCTTTCACCCCATTGGTTACTTTTGCTGTAGCGCATAGCCTATCACATGCTCTAGCTTCACTCCACCTTTGTCTAGCTTCTCTCCACCTCTGTTTACTTCTCCTATTACTCTAAGCCTGTCGCCCCTTACTCTTATTTATCTTATTCCTTATATGTGACTATCCTGGCATAGTTTGCTGTCTTCATGCGATCATCCTGCCAAACTAAATTCCGCCCATTGGCCACATCCCTTTTGCAACTGGCACACTATTCTCCTGTTACTGGTACATCCCGCTACATGGTTGCTCTGCCCTATTAATCAAAGATAATTCTACCTGTTGTCACTTCTCCTATTCTCCTATGCCTGGTACATCCTGCTCCACAATTACTCTGCCTTATTAGTCATACATAATTCTACATGTTTTCGCTTCTCACTGTTTAGTATTTGCATGCGCAGCTAATTTTATAATGTAAGGAGAAGCAACACCTGTTCCCTTATTCTGTACAATGTTAACCCTATACCTTACAACACTAATGCAAAATACTCGTTTAGTATCTCCCCCATCTCCCACGGCTCCACACAGGCTGCCTTGCTGATCTTCGAGCACCCTATTGTCTCCCTAGTTACCCTTTTGTCCTTAACGTATTCGTAAAAATTCTTTGGATTCTCCTTAACCCTATTTTCCAAAGCTATCTTATGTCCCCTTTTTACCCTCCTGATTTCCTTCTTAAACATACTCCTACTGCCTTTATACTCTAATGATTCACTCAATCTATCCTGTCTATACCTGACATATGCTTCCTTCTTTTGCTCAACCAAACCCTCAATTTCTTTAGTCATCCAGCATTCCCTATACCTACCAGCTTTTCCTTTCACCCTGACAGGAATATACTGTCGCTGGACTCTCGTTATCTAATTTCTGAAGGCTTCCCATTTTCCAGCTGTCCCTTTACCTGCAAACATCTGCCCTCAATCAGCTTTTGAAAGTTCTTGCCTAATACATCTATTCTTTTCCATCACTATTTTAAAACTAATAGAATTATGGTTGCTGGCCCCAAAGTGTTCCCCCACTGACACCTCAGTCACTTGCCCTGCCTTATTTCCCAAGAGTACGTCAAGTTTTGCACCTTCTCTCGTCGGTTCATCCACATATCGAATCAGAAAATTTTCTTGTACACCCTTAACAAATTCCTCCCCATCTGAACCCTTTACACTATGGCAGTCCCAGTCTATGTTCGGAAAGTTAAAATCCCCTACCATAATCACCCTATTATTCTTACAGATAACTAAAATGTCCTTACAAATTTGTTTCTCAATTTCCTGCTGTCTATAATACAATCCCAATAAGGTGATCATCCCTTTCTTATTTGTCAATTCCACCCAAATAACTTCCCTGGATGTATTTCCAGGAATATCCTCCCTCAGTGCAGCTCTGCAAGACTATCCTTTATCAAAAATGCCACTTCCCCTCCTCTCTTGCTTCCCTTTCTATCCTTCCAGTAGCATTTATATGCTGGAATATTAAGTCCTACAGTCCTATCCATCCCTGAGCCATGTTTCTGTAAGTGCTATGATATCCCAGTCCCATGTTCTGAACCATGCACTGAGTTCATCTGCTTTCCCTGTTAGGTCTTTTGCATTGAAATAAATACAGATTATTTCATCAGTCCTACCTTGTTCTCTGCTTTGTTCCTGCCTGCCCTGACTGCTTGACTCGCTTCTTTTCTCAACTCTACCAGTCTCCGATGACCTTTTCACACAAAAGCTGGAACTATCAAGGGCAGCAACAATAGAGATGAAACAACGTTTGCAGAAACTCTGGTCATGCTCTCTTCAAGTTAAAACCAAACCCCTTAATGCTCCTGGAGTGTAAGGAAGATTATCTCGCAGGCCAATAACTGCAAACAGTAACTCTGCAAATTGCAATTCAATGTTCTTCTCTCGAGGTCCTCATCTTGACCTCTTCAACAATATTAACCTGAACCCTTTCTGTCTTTCTTTAAAATTGCTAATGACTTGCTGAATGCTTCCAAATGTTGCAAATTTCCACCATCTGCTTAAATGTTGTTATTTGCTTTTTAGTGTAAGATGTCTTACAACATAACTTGCTTCAATTTGCAAAATTAAAATACTTTTGTGATGCATTTAGAATATTGCAGGAAACGTAAGACTCTAATATGTACAGATGAATGGGTCTGGTCTCTTGTGGATGTATATAGTGCTATATTGCCCAAGTTGGATAATCAGGGGGGAATAAAATCCAGCAATTTCTGTTTTTGCTTCTGTTTACTTGCATCCAAAATTTTTTGTTTTATTTTGGATAATCAGAGCTTAGTGTTTTACAGCTTTGTCAGTAACATTAGTCAAAGTTTCAGCTATCGCGTACATGGTCACACACTTACTTGAATCAGAAGGTACTAGTTTCAAATCCTGCTCAGATAGTTGGAAATATTCCCCAATTAATGTCACAAGAAAGCTATCTAGTCATTTTCACATTGCTTTTGTCTTAAATTTGGAAATTGGTATTGGAAGATAGTTTAAGAGGAATGATTTAATTTCAGTTTTGAAACCTAGTTTGTAAAGCAATGGAACTAATTTCACACCACACATTGTGATTGGTTGGAATTTTTCAGAAACTGTTGATGTTTAAAATTACCTTGAGCTGTTGTATTGTTAATTTATCTCGCAAAAAATCCAGTGTTGTCATCTAGTGAGAATCAGATTTACCTATTTGTGTTTCCCCTTCCTGAAGCCCAATACTTTGTTTCTGCATCAGAAAGATGAAACTCACTCAAACGTGGAAATTTTTATTAATCGTAAAGACATTTGTTGACAAATTGAAGGCCTAAGTGGCAACACACAGCATAACAGAAAAATGGTAATCCATGCACAAATATAAATAAAGATGTTTTCTACATATAATGCAGATTTAATTGCTAAAGTGACAAAAAAGCTAAACGGGGAATGATTTAAATTGCTGGGATGTTGCCTGGGAATACCACCCATACGCTAATTAATATAGCACGAAAACATTTTTTTATTTTAAGTTCAGAATTTGGTTTGGCTGTTACCGATAACATTGTATGGACTACTTGTGAAATCATCTCTTTTTTTAATTACTAAACTCAGTAGGAAATTTCCATACTTTGCTTCATCATTTCTTCAATGGGATGTTGATGAAGAAGTCACCACATTAATAATCTACATGCTACAGAATTGCTTTCTGATGTGACTGAGAGGTTATTTGCTGTGACCCCATACAGTTAAAATATGTTGGATCAGGCAGCTACTGTACCAAATCCTTTTGTTAGAAGTGTATTTTGATTTCTGGAAAATTGTGACCCATCTATGAGTAATCACACACAAGTTGGTAGCTATTGTACAATTTGTCTGACCTATTGTGAGACCTACTGTAAAAGAATAAAGTCTGACAGGACTCAAATTTTCTTCTGTCATGATTTATAAAATCCTATTTTCTTTTCCGTCTATCTACTGCCCCCCCGCCCCCCGACCTATCACCTTCATCCCCTCCCCCACACACCTATTGTAATCTATGCTACTTTCTCCCCATCCCTATCCTCCTCTCATTTATCTCTCCACCCTTCAGGCTCTCTGCCTGTATTCCTGATGAAGGGCTTTTGCCCGAAACGTCGATTTTACTGCTCCTCAGATGCTGCCTGAACTGCTGTGCTTTTCCAGCACCATTCTAATCTAGACTCTGGTTTCCAGCGTCTGCAGTCATTGTTTTTACCCATCATGGAAATAGACCCTTTGATCCAACCAGTCCATGCCAACTTTAATTCTAAACTAAACTAGTCCCACCTGCCTGCACCTGGGCCATATCCCTCCAAACCTTTCCTATCCATGTACTTACCTAAGTGTTTTTAAAACATTGTAACTGTAGCTGCATCCACCCCTTCCTCTGGAAGTTCATTCCTCACACAGACCATTCTGTGTAAAAAAAAAGCTGCCTCTTGTCTTTTATAAATCTTTCTCTTCTCACCTTAAAGATATGTCCACTCGTCTTGAAATCCCAACCCTCGGGAAAAGACACCTACTGTTCACCTTATCTATACCACTTAGTATTTTATAAACCTCTTAAGGCTCCTCTCAACCTCCTACACTGCAGTGCAGCCTCTCCTTATTACTCAAATCCTCCATTTCCAGCAACATCCTGGTAAGTCGCTTCTGAACCCTCTCCAACTTAATATCATCTTTCTTACAACAGGACAACCAGAACTGTTTCTTTCAATACATAAGAAACAAACGACAGGCAAAGTAGACATTGGGCCACTTCAAACTGATGCAGGAAGCCTAGTGATGGGAGATAAGGAAATAGCAGGAGAACATAACAAGTACTTTGCGTCAGTTTTCACAGTGGAAGACATGAGTAATATCCCAACAATTAAAGGGAGTCAGGGGGCTAAGTTGAGTATGGTTGCCATTACAAAAGAGATAGTGCTAGAAAAGTTAAAAAGTCTTAAAATTGATAAATGTCCTGGCCCCGATGGGATACACCCTAGAGTTCTGAGAGAGGTGGCTGAGGAAATAGCGGAGGCATTGTTTGAGATCTTTCAAGAGTCACTGGAGTCAGGGAAGGTCCCGGATGATTGGAAGATCGCTGTTGTAACCCCCTTGTTCAAGAAAGGATCAAGACAAAAGATGGAAAATTATAGGCCAATTAGCCTAACCTCGGTTGTTGGTAAAATTCTAGAATCCATCATTAAGGATGAGGTTTCTAAATTCTTAGAACAGTAGAGTCTGATTAGAACAAGTCAACGTGGATTTAGTAAGGGGAGGTCATGCCTGACAAACCTGTTGGAATTCTTTGAAGAGGTGACAAGTAGGTTAGGCCAGGGAAACCCAGTGGATGTGGTCTATCTAGACTTTCAAAAGGCATTTGATAAGGTGCCACATGGGAGGTTGCTGAGCAAGGTGAGGGCCCATGGTGTTCGAGGTGAGCTACTGGGATGGATTGAGGATTGGCTGTCTGACAGAAGGCAGAGAGTTGGGATAAAAGGTTCTTTTTCGGAATGGCAGCCGGTGACGAGCGGTGTCCCACAAGGTTCAGTGTTGGGGCCACAGCTTTTCGCATTATATATTAATGATTTGGATGAAGGGACTGGGGGCATTCTAGCGAAGTTTGCAGATGATATGAAGTTAGGTGGACAGGCAGGTAGTACTGAGGAAGTGGGGAGGCTACAGAAGGATCTAGACAGTTTGGGAGAGTGGTCCAGGAAATGGCTGATGGAATTCAATGTGAGCAAATGCGAGGTCTTGCACTTTGGCAAAAAGAATAAAAGTATAGACTACTTTCTAAATGGTGAGAAAATTCATAAAGCCAAAGTACAAAGGGATCTGGGAGTGCTAGTTGAGGATTCTCTAAAGGTAAACATGCAAGTTGAATCCGTGATTAAGAAAGCGAATGGAATGTTGTCATTTATCTCAAGAGGGTTGGAATATAAAAGCAGTGATGTGCTACTGAGACTTCATAAAGCTCTGGTTAGACCCCATTTGGAGTACTGTGTCCAGTTTTGGTCCCCACACCTCAGGAAGGACATACTGGCACTGGAGCATGTCCAGCAGATATTCACACGGATGATCCCTGGAATGGTTGGTCTAACATATGAGGAATGGCTGAGGATCCTGGGATTGTATTCATTGGAGTTTAGAAGATTAAGGGGAGACTTAGTAGAGACATACAAGATAATACATGGCTTGGAAAGGGTGGATGCTAGGAAATTGTTTCCATTAGGCGAGGAGACTAGGACCCGTGGACACAGCCTTAGAATTAGAGGGGGTCAATTCAGAACAGAAATGCGGAGACATTTCTTCAGCCAGAGGGTGGTTGGCCTGTGGATTTCATTGCCACAGCGTGCAGTGGAGGCCAGGACGCTAAATGTCTTCAAGGCAGAGATTGATTGATTCTTGTTGTCTCGAGGAATTAAGGGCTATGGGGAGAATGCGGGTAAGTGGAGTTGAAATGCCCATCAGTCATGATTGAATGGAGGAGTGGACTCGATGGGCCGAATGGCCTTACTTCCACTCCTTTGTCTTATGGTCTTATGGTCTTAACTGGACACAGTACTCCAGAACAGGTTTCATCAACGTCTTGAACAAACTCAACATAATGCCCCAACCCTTAAACTCAAAGGTCTGAGAAAGAAGGCAAGCATGCCAAATGCATGCTTAATCACTTTATCTATATGTGATGCAAACTTTAAAGAATTATGTACTTTTCCCTTGGTCTCCCTGTTCTACAACACTGCCCAACATCCTACTTTTAGCTGCTTAAGTCTTAGTTTTGTTTAGTTCACCAAAATGTAATACCTCACATTTATCCAAATTAAACTCCATCTGTCATTCTTCAGCCCATTTGACTCAAATGATCAAGATCTCTTTGTAATCTTAGATTACCCTCATCACTGACCATTATACCACTCATCTTGGCATTGTCCACAAATTTACTAATCATGTTTTCTACATTCTCCTCTAAATCATTTATACCAATGACAAGCAAAAATGGACCTTGCTTTTCCTATGGACCACTATTGGTCACAAGTCTCCAGTTTGAAAAATAGATCCTCCACCATCACTGTCTCCTGTTAAATCAATATATCCAATTAGCATTCTAACCCTGAATCCCATGTGATCTCACTTTATTAATTTGTCTATCATGTGGAACCTTGTCAAAGGCATTACTAAATTCCAAATAACAATATTAATCTTCTTGGTTACTTCCACAAAATAATCAAACAAATTTGTGAGACACAATTTCCCTCGGACAAAACCATGCTGGCCAAATCATTACTTGCCTCTCCAAATGTACACAAATATCATCATTCAGTATAATTTCCAACAACTTACCCAACATCAAAGTCAGATTCACAGGTCTATATTTCCCAGGCTTCTCCAGACATCCCTTC